>NC_069499.1:986496098-986796098 GCF_027579735.1 Bombina bombina | reverse complement strand
TCATCCCAGGGACACACCGAATATTTATCTTTTGATCTCATATCCATACATCAGCATACTCTCATCCTAGGGTATCCGTGGTTGAAGAAACACAACCCAAACATAAATTGGGTTTCAAATAAGGTAATATTAGATTCTGCCTTTTGCTCAAACACTTGTTACCCACATCAAACCATAGTGTCACTTGATAATGGTTTACCCACGTGTTATCAGGATTTGGCAGAAGTATTTAATTTAAAAGAGGCAGAAAACCTTCCACCCCATAGGGATTTTGACTGCCCTATCGATATAATACCTGGTTCCAAAATCCCTCATGGTAAGATTTATCCTCTCTCTCAAGAGGAACTTCAATATATTAGAAATTACCTAGACGAAAATCTACGTAAGGGATTTATTTCACACTCCACATCCCCTGCAGCTGCAGGAATGTTTCTAGTAAGAAACAAGGATGGTACCATAAGACCTATTATTGATTATAGGGCATTGAATAACATCACAATAAAAAACAGGTACCCTTTACCTTTAATACCTGAACTTTTGGAACGTCTAACTGGTGCCACTATTTACACCAAATTAGATTTAAAGGGAGCTTATAATTTGATTAGAATCAAGGAAGGTCACGAATGGAAAACGGCATTCAGGACTAGATATGGCCTTTTTCAATATAACGTAATGCCTTTCGGTCTGAGTAATGCCCCAGCAACTTTTCAGTTTTTTATAAACGAGATATTTCGTGACCTGATTGACGTTTGTGTCATAATATACCTTGATGACATCCTAATTTATTCTAGAACACCACAGGAACATGAAAAGCATGTACGCTGGGTACTAACTCGTTTAAAAGAACACAAATTATATGCTAAACTGGAAAAATGTTCTTTTCATGTCACAGAAATAAAATTCTTGGGTTATATCATCAGTCCAAACAAAATACAAATGGATCCGGAGAAGGTATCAGCAATTTTGAATTGGCCTACTCCAACTTCAACAAAATCTGTACAACGATTCATTGGTTTTGCGAATTTTTATAGAAAATTTATTAAAAATTTCTCTTCAATCGTTAAACCATTAACAGCACTTACTAGTGAAAAACAAAGATTTAAGTGGACAGAATCCGCAAGTCATGCTTTTAACAAGTTGAAAGAATATTTTACAACAGCACCCATCCTAGCTATGCCAGACTTTGATTTGGAATTTATCCTTGAAGTTGATGCATCCGACTCAGGTATCGGTGCAGTATTATCACAACAGGATAAGAACAAGACTGAGATTCATCCTATTGCTTTCTATTCAAAAATGTTGACTAGCGCTGAGAAAAACTATAGCATAGGAGATAAAGAACTTCTAGCTATAAAACGTGCCCTAGAACACTGGAGACATTTATTAGAAGGTTCCAAACTACCTTTTAAGATTTATACCGACCATAAAAATCTTGAATTCCTAAAAACAAGTAAGACCTTGTCTGCACGGCAAGCAAGATGGTCGATATTTTTTGATCGTTTCAATTTTCTTTTAACATACAGACCGGGACACTTGAATACCAAAGCCGATGCTTTCTCTAGACTACATGATCAAGACACTCAAGATCAAATCAACCAAATCATTCCAAAAGAAAAAATTATAGGTTTACTAACACCTTTAGAAGAAGATGTATTAAAAGAATTAAAGCATGAACCACCACATGGAATAGACTGTCAGAAAGATTCCAATACTGGTCTTTTTTACCATAAATCTAAACTCTATATCCCCCAACAAATGAGATCTTCCATTCTTAAACAAACCCATGATGGGACACTTGCGGGTCATCCAGGTATTTCTAAAACTATTGACCTAACCAGGAGGAATTATTGGTGGCCACTCATGGATACTTATATAACAAATTACGTAAAACATTGTGATACCTGCGCCAGAAATAAGTTAGTTCACAAAAGACCATCAGGTCTTTTATCTCCTCTGCCTATTCCTGACAAACCCTGGAGTACCATATCAATGGACTTTATTGTTGAGTTACCTGAATCCCACCATTACAATACTATCTTAGTTGTCATTGACCATTTAACAAGACTGGCTCATTACATTCCCCTAAAAGGTCTCCCTACAGCTTTCACAACAGCTCACGTTTTCCTAGACAACATAGTTCGCTTACATGGACTGCCTAAAGTTATTATAACTGACCGTGGTACTCAGTTTACCTCTAATTTTTGGAAATCTTTATGCAAGCTAATCCAGATTGATTCAAGATACTCGACTGCATTTCACCCCCATACAAATGGTCTTACGGAACGACTTAACCAAACCCTTGAGCAATATCTTCGTTGCTACATATCTCATCTACAGGATGATTGGTCATCTTATTTACCTTTGGCGGAGTTCTGTTACAACAATACCACTTCTTCATCAACTAAACTATCCCCATTCTTCGTTACTTACGAATATCATCCTACCACCATCTCTTTATCTTCTCAACAAGTGAACTCACCCTCTGCATTGGATTTTGCGACTACTTTACAAGAAAGGCTGGACATCCTGAAAAAACATCTTTCAGAAGCTAAAGATTATCAGAAAAGGTTGTATGATACCCATCACACAGCGGGTCCTTCTTATCAAATTGGAGATTTAGTTCTGCTCTCGACAAAGAATCTTAAACTTTCCGTTCCTAGCAAAAAGCTAGCAAATCAATACTTGGGTCCTTTTAAGGTGTCTAAAATAATCAACCCCAATGCTGTGAGATTGGAGCTTCCTCAGGATTTTAAGATTCACCCCTCTTTCCATGTCTCTTTGCTGAAGCCATATCTTCCTTCACCTCAGTCCCTCTCCTTGTCTCGACCACCTCCGATACTCATTGATGATCGAGAGGAGTATGAAGTCGAAGCTGTGTTGGATTCTAGGATCCATAGGCGGAGGTTGGAGTACCTTGTGAAATGGAAGGGTTATGGTTCGGAGGATAACTCTTGGCAACTTCATTCTGATCTTCGCACTCCCCGTCTTCTGCGAAATTTTCATCGCCGCTATCCTGAGAAACCTAGCTTGGAATCCCCTGGGGTGCTTCCTTGAAGGGGGGGAGATGTGGTATACCTTTAACTCTAACCCCTCCTATGTGGTCTCCTCCCTATTTAAGGACTACCTGTAACATTCATTTACTGCCTGATTATTGAAGTCATACCTACTCTGTTGTAGCTATTCTTATTTCAGGTCTCCTATCACTTGAATCCTGAGCAAAGTAACATTCCAATATTTACTTTTGCTTCCTTTTGAATCTCTTATGATCTTGTCGCAACTTTGTTATTACCGAGCCTGGATCATTGAACGGCCGGATCTACTTTTTTACCGCTACCCGGAAGTAAGCCGCATTCACACACGCTGCCTGTCCCAGACACGGATCTCCCAATGCGGTAACGGAACACTCACGGTCCTCAAGGTGGTAACGTACACGAACAAAACTAAAGCCTTTAAGCTTCTTACCTGTTTGTTGTTGTCACCATTCTGAATTATTGGGCAAATCCTATTATCTGCAATATCCATTACAAACAAACAATGTGTGTCTGCGGAGTGTCTGAACTTGTAAATATTTTAGGATGTGTGTGATTGCGTGAAGTAAAAGGAGTTCATTTTGTTACTATCATTACTGATTTAGACCGTGTCAGTATTTCTACTCCATCTGTGGCTTCCATTTAGATATATATTGAACATATGATATGTATCTTATTAATAAATCCTTATCTTTATTAACACTTAAGTCTGTAGTTAATACATAAATTCATCATATATTAAATGTCTCATATTGTCTAATCAGGCTACATAGAAGTTGTTTTCTGATTAGTACAAAAAAGAGCAACAAGCTCTAATTTTAGGGCTAACCTTTATTACAATTGCACAAAAAACTTGTTTTCTGAATTACAAAGCTCAATATACCACAGTATAAGAGTCTCACAATGCTGCTAGTATGCTTGAGCTCACCCGATATCTCCGCCAGGAGAATTGAGCGCGATGCTTGTATGGTAGGTTGCCAGCCAAATCCTAGAGTCTCTCCCGGACCCCCGCTGTCATTGTTGAAGTCGGGCGCTACCTGGGCCGAATAGGGATATAATGTCTGTCGGGCTGCCACCCGCCATCTTCGAGCTGGGCTCTGCAGGACTAGTTGTGCTCTCTGCTGTATGGGTGCAGCTTCGGCAATGGGCTTGTGAACGGCCGTGGTAGGTGAGCGCACCTCCTCCTCATATGCCCCACAGTGTTGTATGGCTTGGTTGGTAGGTAGGTGATTGTGGGTGTTCGCAGCGTGGGTCTTTGCCACAAGCGCCTTCAGAAGCTGGAAGGAGGCCTCAAGAAAGCCGAAAGCTGTTTCCTCCCACTCCTCTACGACCTCCATGTCTCTCGAAAGGGTGTTGAAACAGCAGTTAAGATCGCTATAGAGGAGTCCTTAGCAATATCGATCAGTAGATTGGGTGTAGACAATGACCCTCCTTGCCGATGGCTGGGAGGTTTGCTGTATCTTTTTCACCACCAAGCCACGTGGTGAGGTCCAAGAGAGCTGAAACGTGCTATTAGGCTGTTCAAACCTACTTAGGCAGGTAACTTATGTAGAAAGCACGCATAGGTAATCAATAAAATAGTGATAATATGTCTTAAGGCATAATTTTGACTTAATATTTTGAAGTGAGAGCCGGAGCTCCGGTAAAGTGCGGCCGGTCACATAGGCAGTTGGCTCTGCCCCCCTCTATGTTGTGCTTTTAACTCCTTAGTGACCAGAGCACTTTTCCATTTGTTGACCGTTTGGGACCAGGGCTATTTTTACATTTCTGTGGTGTTTGTGTTTAGCTATAATTTTCCTCTTACTCATTTACTGTACCCACACATATTATATACCGTTTTTCTCGCCATTAAATGGACTTTCTAAAAATACCATTATTTTCATCATATCTTATAATTTACTATAAAAAAATATAAAATATGATGAAAAAATGGAAAAAACACACTTTTTCTAACTTTGACCCCAAAATCTGTTACACATCCACAACCACCATAAAACACCCATGCTAAATAGTTTCTAAATTTTGTCCTGAGTTTAGAAATACACAATGTTTACATGTTCTTTGCTTTTTTGCAAGTTAGAGGGCCATAAGTACAAGTAGCACTTTGCTATTTTAAAACCATTAAAATAGCGATAATTACATTGGAACACTGATATCTGTCAGGAATCCCTGAATAACCCTTCACATGTATATATTTTTTTAGTAGGCAATCCAGTATTGATCTAGGCCCATTTTGGTATGTTTAATACCACCATTTCACCGTCAGATGCGATCAAATAAAAAAAATGGTTCACTTTTTCACTAACTTTAGGTCTCTCACTGAAATTATTTACAAACAGCTTGCGCAATTATGGCACAAATTATTATAAATCCTTCTCGGGGATCCCCTTTGTTCAGAAATAGCAGACATATATGGCTTTGGCATTGCTTTTTGGTAATTAGAAGGCCGCTAAATGCCGCTTCGCACCACACTTGTATTATGCCCAGCAGTTAAGGGGTTAATTAGGTAGCTTGTAGGGTTAATTTTTGCTTTAGTGTAGAGATCAGCCTCCCACATGACACATCCCACCCCCTGATCCCTCCCTGACCCCCCTTAAACAGCTTTCTACCCTCCCCCACCTCACAATTGTCACCGCCATCTTAAGTACTGGCAGAAAGTCTGCCAGTACTAAAATAAAAGGCTTTTACATTTTTATATATATAGTTATACTACAGTGTTGGATCCCCCTCAGCCCCCAACCTCCCTGACCCCCCCCCCAAACAGCTCTCTAACCCTTCCCCCTCTACCTAGTTGCCGCCATATTGGGTACTGGCAGCTGTCTGCCAGTACCCAATTTGTTAAAATAAAGGTGCCTTTTTAAATAAATAATTAAAATCCACAATTTTCTGTAGTAGTTGCACCCCCCCCCTCAATACCCTCCCCCTCCCAGATCCCTTGCCCAACATCAGATTCCCCCCTCCCACTCCCTCCTTCTTATGCATTGAAATGCATATAATGGAAATGCACGCTCCCACCCCCCTGGACGCACTCGGAGCTGACAATACTGGTAGAGAAACCACTGATGGACTGCCCACCCGCCTCCCTGCTGCTGCTCCCACCCACCAACGATCAGCTCCATCAATGGCCGATGCAGAGAGGGCCACAGAGTGGCCCTCTCTGCATTGGTGGGTAAAAAGGGTATTGCAGTGATGCCTTATTATCGAGGCATCACTGCAATACCCTGAAAGTGTCTGGAAGCGATTGCGATGACTTCCAGCGCTTCAAACCCCAGAGGACGTGTCAGGCACTTCCTTGGTCAATAACTGACATCCAAATGTGCTTGGTCGACTTATGGGTGTTAGGTTTGTTTTCAACTTTTTTGGCTCCATTGAAGTGTATGGGGGAATGCGAGAGCGCAAACTTGTTGCTTTCAACTCATACTACTAGTAGGAATCTAAGAACGCAAAAAATTACTTCTTGCGGTTTTAACGCTAACTACCACTCCAGTCGTAATCTGGCATTTAGTGTCTATAAAGCAAGGGGTGCTGCCATGTTATAACTTAGGCTTCTTTCTCTGCTGAGGCCAAGTAGAGACATATATAATTAAGTGACTAGAGTGTGCAGCCAATGACAGTGTAGAGTATAACAGTGTTCCGCATTTCCACTTTAAACAGGAACTAAAAAGCTCCCGATTGTCAGAATGAAATTACAGAAAAGGGAGATAAAATAAATAATGAAAGTATAAGGCAAAGTTTTTTTTATATATATATATATGCAATTTTATTATTTTGTATTACCATCTCAAAGTGTTTAATGTCCCTTTAATATAGGATGGCAAAGAAGAAAATATAGGTTATTTGAAGAATATACAATCTGTTCACCGAAACAAATATGAGATGGTTATGATGATGATTATTATTATTATCTTCATCGTCACTTATTTTTATAGCTACTGGTTATCAAAATGTATTGAGATGACCATGTGTATTGTTTATCCTCAGGTGATAATCTTGAACCATCCTGGTCAGATCAGTGCTGGATATTCACCTGTCATTGACTGCCACACTGCTCACATCGCCTGCAAGTTTGCTGAGCTGAAAGAAAAGATAGATCGCCGATCTGGGAAGAAACTGGAAGACAATCCCAAGTCTCTAAAATCTGGAGATGCCGCCATTGTAGAAATGATTCCTGGAAAGCCTATGTGTGTGGAGAGCTTCTCTCAGTATCCACCTCTTGGTAAGTGTGTAAGATAACCCTTAATCATGACATTGAGGCAAAGCATTTCTGGCAGAGGTATCCTATTAAAATATAGGGTAGATAAATGATAATTATTCTATGAGAATATAAAGATAAATATGTAATATATGGATAAAAAGCATTGCTGTAGACTATGAGGCCCATTTATCAAGCTCTGTATGGAGCTTGTGGGCCCGTGTTTCTGGCGAGTCTTCAGACTCGCCCGAAACAGCAGTTATGAAGTAGCGGTCTAAAGACCGCTGCTCCATAACCCTGTCCGCCTGCTCTGAGCAGGTGGACAGAAATCGCCACAATTCAACCCGATCGAGTACGATCAGGTTGATTGACACCTCCCTGCTGGTGGCCAATTGGCCCCGAGCCTGCAGGGGGCGGCGTTGCACCAGCAGCTCTTGTGAGCAGCTAGTGCAATGCTGAATACGGAAAGCGTATTGCTCTCCGCATTCAGCAAGGTCTTGCGGACCTGATCCGCACTGTCAGATCAGGTCCGCAAGACCTTTGATAAATAGGCCTCTAGATCTGCTATAAATATATGCATTTACAACTTGGAAATCATACACAGTAAATTGGCATCCTCAAGTCTAGGAATACATATAATTTACTGAGCCTTTGACTGTGTTTGCAAACAATTTATATATTTAATATTATACTATATATATATATATACTGTATATAATATTATACTACAAAGTATTTTAAGCTCAAGTTAGAACCCAGAGGCAGGGTATGAAAGAATACCTTACCCACCATACATTGTATTTCAGGATCAGGCTTCCTGAGACTGGAGCAGAGCAGGATACAGCTGTTTTGAGTGAACAGTAGAATGGTCAGACAGGCTATGACCAATTCAGGCAAAATGGTACCAGACAGCAAAGCAAAGGAATAATCTAGATTAGGCAGGAGGTTAAAGCACAGTTCAGGCAATATGGTACCAAGAACAAAAAAGAAGAGTAGTCTTGGCCAGGCAGAAGGTCAATGCACAGTTCAGGCAATACGTAGCAAAGGGCAAAGCTGAAAAAAATCTAGGAGAAAAGCAGAGTTGGCTAAAGTATATACAAATTCTAAAAATTATAGGTCCTGCACCTGGAGCAAGTCCAACAAATGGAGAAAGCTTGACACAGATTTATAGCATCCATGGCAGGAAAACCCAGGTCTCACTAGTTACATTAGCAGAATGTGTGAGAACATTGAGGTGTCCAACAAGTGAAACACATTGTGAAAAAATATGACCTGTAGAATCTATAATGAGAGATAAATAAACAGGATGGCTGCTTAGCAAACCCAACTATTAGATATATTACCCTATTTAATACTGCTAGAAATGATTTGCCCCTAGATTTTAATAGCGCCTACTAAAATCTAGGGCACAACATTTCTAGCAGTGGCAATCCAATAAAAATCCAGAGAGGTAATATTTCAAATTGAAAGAGCCCCAAAAAGCAAACAAAAGTATTTGAGAGTAAAAACATTTAACATAGAGCAGAGATCTAATAAAAAACAAGGATTTCCACGAAAATCTCAAGAAAGTCTGCAGTGACAAGTAGTTTCTTGCAGGTTTACATCTATGAAGACAATAATATCTTGTAGAGTGTATCCCATGATCATCTGCCTAATTAAATAATGTATTACAGAGAGGTACCCATGAAAATGTACTTGTAATAGTGGAAATCATTCCTTTAGTGGAGAAAATATATATAAAGCTTATATGAAGATACATCATCTTGTATAAAGGGGATCCCTTGAAAGTCTTTGCAGACAAATCAATTCTTCTTTAGTGTTCTAACTACACTGTAACCGCATGGTTATATAAGAGTGTGGGATTAAAAAGTTCGCCCTCATTGATGAGCCATCTGATTCAAATTGGCTCAATTCACCAGCTTTTCACCAGCTACAGCAGACCATGGAGGACCCCCTGCATATGTCATTGGTACATTCCTGTAACAAAGAATATAAATTAAAATGCACAGAGGCTCACAGAAGAATCTTTGAGGACATTTCTTTTAGTGCATATTATGAAGGTCATTGAGGACAGATCAGATCATAGCTTATTTGATTGACCCAATGAAACTTTTTAGAAATATTTACAATTAAGAAGAGGGTGAAATACAGTTTCTCATTTAGGAAAAATAACTTCTTGCATAAGGTGTTCCTCTAACTTTTGGCTAACCCAAGTACCTGTAATGGTGAGCCTCACTCGGTGATTACTAATATTTTCTTGTTGAACCAATGCCATAAAAATTGCTAAAAATTCTTAGCAATCCATTGATTTCAGAGTAGGATGCTGCCTATAGTACAGAGGCTAAATCATTTAGATGCTAATTTTTTTTCAAAGTCTACTGTACTATGAAATAACATGTGAACAAATCAGTTTGTTTCATTGAGGAGGACCACTTAAGGACTAGATTACAAGTGGATCACTAATTTATCGTGCGCATGCAAATATGCCCGTTTGCGGGAGGATGAGATAAATAATCAGCCATTACAAATGGCTGGTTATTGCTACCACGAGATCAGATTTCTGGTTAATTTTATTAAAATGCCCCAAAATACAGTGGTGTGTATTATATTATAAAATAAAAATTGTAGCGTATTTATTTTTTAATAAAATAACTGCACCAGGCAGTTTTTTGGGGCTTAAGTTTGCGGGTGTGGGGTGCCTTTACATTGAGGTGTATGGGAACTGTGTGTTCCCAGTAAATACTGTATATATGTATATGACTATATATACATATACTGTATATATTTATGTCAGTCCAAAAATAATGATATAGCTGCACCACCATCTGTATTAAAACATCATTATTTTATTGTGCCACTTAAAACAGACAACGTTTCGGACCCATGTCCTTATTCATGTCTAACATACAACTCTAAAAACAAACCTGTTCTCACCTGTGTTCAATTAATACAAACTTTTTTGTTTTGCTTAATGCCATCTAGTGGTCATTGTTTACATCTCTAATTACATTTATCATAGTTTTTCAACAAAGGACATAAATAGAAAACAAAAAACTTTTTTTCATCATTGTTAATCAAACATCAAGTTAATCTACTCAGTACAAAAAATAATTGAATATACACTTATTGTCATTAGTTATTGTATTGCAATGTATTATTTTCAAAAAATAACATACAAAACATAAAAAAGGGGATTTTTTCTTTTCTTAATTCTTTTTCAACATTGCTAATTCAAATATCTTTTGAAGAAAAGCCCATTTTAATTGTTGCCCTTCCAATTAGATCTTATTAAATGGTCATCTTGAAAAAAGAATACTTTTTGGAGCTCTTAAACAATTACCAAGAACGTCCTTCAACAAAGGATAAAAAACAAAAAGGTCAACCTAAAAAAATTCTTTTTTTATAAAATTTATGCCAGTTCTTAAATCTTTTTACATGTTCAGCATTAAATTTAAAAAGGTATTAGCTAAATGAATTTAAATTCCAATCTATCCAAAAAAAGACTTTCAACAAACGATATCAAAAGAACTGAGTAAATGTAACTATCCGTATCCCTGAAGTTTTAAACCCAAACTTTTTTTAGAAAAACCTGCCAGTTAAACTACTATCAAGTACCTAATCATCCATATTTACTGACATACACTCCAATCCATTTCCCTATTCATCCCATTGGGTATCATAGTCCCCAGTTCATGAATCCAGTATAATTCTCTATATTTTAACAACCTAACCCTATTACCACCCCTCCTAGGAAGACTAATTTGTTCTAACACCTGGAATCTAAGCTGATTAATCTGGTGTCCAGCAGTTATAAAATGGTGGGATACAGGAGCATCCAATTTTCCTGTCCTGATATTACTTTTGTGTTGGTTAATACGCTCCCGTACCATCTTGGTGGTCTTGCCCACATACCCTAAACCACATGGGCACTTAATTACATACACCACGAACTTAGAGTTACAAGTATAGTAATCCTTAAGTTTATATTTCTTACCCGACGAGGGATGGGTAAAAATGGGGCCTTTAATGATATTATTGCAGTTTTGACAATTAAGGCATGGAAAACATCCCAAGTTTTTATGCCCAATGTGTCCCTGGGTAATTCTACCCCTTGGGCCCACATCAGCTTTAACCAATGTATCTTTAAGGTTCTTGCCCCTTTTAAAGGCAGCCATGGGGGGACTAGAGAATTCTTCAACATTTGGATTAGAAATTTGTAAAATGTGCCAATGTTTTTTAGTACTTTTTGTATTTGGTTACTCCAAGGAGAATATTCATTAACAAAGATCATTCTTTTATCCTTCTTATTTCTCATTTTGTCCTTAAGTAATTCTGTCCTAGGGATCTGCAGTACATCTTTAATCCCCTGTTCAATTAAGTTACTTGGGTATCCCCTCTGTTTAAAGTGTTCACCCATTTCCAATAATCTTTCTTTTACCAAATTTTCATCTGAGACAATTCGTCTTACTCGCATAAATTGGCTTTTGGGTAAACTCTTTAACAGAGCAGGAGAATGCGCACTCTTATAGTGCAGTAGATTATTATAATCTGTCTGTTTTTTAAAAAGATCTACAGCTAACAGCCCATCTTGTTTGTACACTGAGGTATCCAGGAAATCAATCCTTTCCTCACTTATGGTGAGTTTGAACTTTATATGCTGTGTAGCACTGTTGAGATCATTAACAAACTGTTCCAGGGTTCCAATGTCCCCCAACCAAATGCCAAAAATATCATCTATATATCACCACCAGGTGGCACCATATAGATGAAACAATTGATGGTTATAAACAAAATACTCTTCAAATGTGTTCATATAAATATTTGCATAGGTTGGGGCAACATTAGAACCCATGGCCGTACCCTGTAATTGCAGATAAAAGTTATCTTGAAAAAGAAAGAAATTACGTCTCAATACAATATTCAAAAGATCAAGAACGAAGTTTCGCTGGTCTTTATTGATAGTTATATCCTGATCCAAACACCTATTCACTGACCCTACACCTGCCTCATGAGTGATTGAGGTGTAAAGGCTAGTAACATCAAGACTATAAAGTATACCTTTATTGTTCTCAAGGACTATATTCTGTAGTTTATTTATGAAATCTCCTGTGTCCCTGATATAAGAGGTGGAATGTGTATAGGGTCTAAGGACTCTGTCTAAATATATAGAGGCTTTAGATAGTGAGGAGCCTACCCCTGCCACTATGGGGTGGCCAGGGGGTTTTTCCAAATTTTTATGGACCTTTGGGAGCGTATATAGGACAGGTATAATGTCCTCTGTATCCAGAATAAATTTTGTTGTCTTGTTGTCAATCACTCCAATCTTCTGAGCCCTTAAGACACATGCTTCCAACTCTTTTTTTACTTTAAAGATTGGATTCATTGTCAACAATTGATACACTTTACCATCCGCCAACTGGCCCAAAATTTCCTGTATATAGTAATCTCTCTCAAGGACCACTAAAGCACCACCCTTATCAGCCTCCTTAAAAATATAGCCTGTATTCTCTTTAAGACTCCTAATATTATTCCAATCCTCTCTATTAAAGTTAAGATTTGAATGTGCATATTTAGGGTAACTCCTTTCTACATTTCTACAGAGTTTCCCTATGTCATTCTCAACCAATTGTATGTATGTACTCACACCTGGGTTCACTGTTTGTGGCGTGAAGTTGCTTTTATTATATAAACCTATTGAGTTAAGCCCAAGTTTGTTACATACATTATCCTTATTGACAGAGAAATTTACATTACCAACATTCCCCTCTGAAAAATGACACTTTAATTTCAGGGATCTAAAAAAACGATGTAAGCCAATCAGCCAATCGGATTGAACTTGAATCTGATTGGCTGATTCCATCAGCCAATCAGAATTTTCCTACCTTAATTCCGATTGGCTGATAGAATCCTATCAGCCAATCGTAATTCGAGGGACGCCATCTTGGATGACGTCCCTTAAAGGAACCTTCATTCGTCATCTAGTCGTCGGAAGAAGAGGATGGATCAGCGCTGGAGGTCTTGAAGATCAGCCGCTCGTCATCGGATGCCGCCTGGATGAAGATGTTTGCCGATCCGGATGTCCTCTTCTGCCCGCTTGGATCAAGACTTCAGCCGGAGGATGGATGTCTTCAGCCCCTGCTTGGGCTTGGATCAAGACATCGGAGCCAGGACGGATCAGTGTGATACCCGGTGTGGTGAACATAAGGTAGGAAGATCTTCAGGGGCTTAGTGTTAGGTTTATTTAAGGGGGGATTGGGTTAGATTAGGGGTATGTGGGTGGTGGGTTGTAATGTTGGGGGGGGGGGTATTGTATGTTTTTTTTTTCCAGGCAAAAGAGATGAATTCTTTGGGGCATGCCCCGCAAATGGCCCTTTTAAGGGCTGGTAAGGTAAAAGAGCTTTTCTATTTTAATTTCAGAATAGGGTAGGGCATTTTTTTATTTTGGGGAGCTTTGTTATTTTATTGGGGGCTTAGAGTAGGTGTAATTAGTTTAAAATTGCTGTAATATTTTTCTAATGTTTGTAAATATTTTTTTATTTTTTTGTAACTTAGTTCTTTTTTATTTTTTGTACTTTAGTTAGATTATTTAATTGTATTTATTTGTAGGTATTGTATTTAATTAATTTATTGATAGTGTAGTGTTAGGTTTAATTGTATTTAATTGTAGGTATTTTATTTAATTAATTTATTGATAATGTAGTGTTAGGTTTAATTGTAGATAATTGTAGGTATTTTATTTAATTTATTTATTGATAGTGTAGTGTTAGGTTTAATTGTAACTTAGGTTAGGATTTATTTTACAGGTAATTTTGTAATTATTTTAACTAGGTAGCTATTAAATAGTTATTAACTATTTAATAGCTATTGTACCTGGTTAAAATAAATACAAAGTTGCCTGTAAAATAAATTTTAATCCTTTAATAGCTACAATATAATTATTATTTATATTGTAGCTATATTAGGGTTTATTTTACAGGTAAGTATTTAGCTTTAAATAGGAATAATTTATTTAATAAGAGTTAATTTATTTTGTTAAATTTAAATTATATTTAACTTAGGGGGGTGTTAGGGTTATGGTTAGACTTAGCTTTAGGGGTTAATACATTTATTATAGTAGCAGCGAGGTCCGGTCGGCAGATTAGGGGTTAATAATTGTAGGTAGCTGGCGGCGACGTTGTGGGGGGCAGATTAGGGGTTAATAAATATAATATAGGGGTCGGCGGTGTTAGGGGCAGCAGATTAGGGGTACATAACTATAATGTAGGTTGCGGCGGTGTACGGAGCGGCAGATTAGGGGTTAAAAATAATATGCAGGGGTCAGCGATAGCGGGGGCGGCAGATTAGGGGTTAATAAGTGTAAGGTTAGGGGTGTTTAGACTCGGGGTACATGTTAGGGTGTTAGGTGCAGACTTAGAAACTGTTTCCCCATAGGAAACAATGGGGCTGCGTTAAGAGCTGAATGCTGCTTTTTTGCAGGTGTTAGGTTTTTTTTCAGCTCAAACTGTCCCATTGTTTCCTATGGGGGAATCGGGCACGAGCACGTTTTTTTAAGCTGGCCGCGTCCGTAAGCACCGCTGGTATCGAGAGTTGCAGTGGCAGTAAATTATGCTCTAGGCTCCCTTTTTGGAGCCTAACGCACTGAAAATGCAGCCATTCTGTGAACTGTAAATACCAGCGGTATTTAAAAGGTGCGGGGAAAAAAAAGCATGCGTTAGCTACGCGGGTCGTTACCGACAAAACACTAAATCTAGCCGTATGACAGCATCAGAACGAGTCTCCAATTGGAGCCTATAGAAGCACGCTCTCGTGAACGCAATGCTTCACAGCAATGTGAATGCGACCTCACTTTTGCATTGCTATCAACTTGTGTAATACCATCGCATATTAGTGTGCGCTTGTATTACTCAGTGGAGCGCAAATATCGATTTCACAAAAGCGATATTTAGCGCTCCACTTGTAATCTTGCTCTGAATGTATTGTGACATGTATTATTGCACATTGTTTTAAAAAAATTATATCATGAAAAGAATAGATGAACAATTTCTGGAGAGGTCCCCATGAAAGTCAGAAATAGCAAATCATTTATTGTAAAATAGAGCCTTTGGAATTTTATGAAGCCATTCAGTTTATTCTAGAGATACAGCATATTTGTAAACTGAGCATTTGCATATAGCATCAAATATAAATGTCTGAATACAAAGCCCATAGAGGTCGGTAATGGAAGTTTCTTGCAGAGGAAATCAAGTTAAAATGTATTGCAGGTTAGATCATTTATTATAGAGGCAATTCTATTAGAGTCTTTAGACTACCTGTTTTTTTATCCCATATACATATGAAGAAAATCATCACTGACTTTTTTTAGTAGTGGACTTTTTTTAGTAGTGGACTTTTTTTAGTAGTGGACTTTTTTTTAAAGTATGTGTGGGGCAAATTCTTTCTTTTAGAGAATCTAATGGGATTTGATAGGAGTAGCCAATGTTTTGTAGATGTTATCCAAGGAAAAACTATTATGTAATTGAGTCATTTCTTTTTAAGTGATGGGGAAAAACTCTAAAACTGTGTAACTGTGAATCTAATAAAAATCTGCTCAACATATAATGCTATATAGAATTTCTAATATTACATTATGAGGACACATAGGGGTCAATTTATTATTGTGCGGACGGACATGATACGATGTAGCATATCATGTCCGCCACACATCGATAAATGCCGACAGCATACGCTATTTATCATTGCACCAGCAGTTGTTGTGAACTGCTGGTGCAATAAGGCCCTCTGCAGATTTGCGGATTAGCCGCTAGCAGGGGGTGTCAATCAACCCGATCGTATTCGATCAGGCTGATTGCTATCCGCAACCTCAGAGGTGGCGAACGAGTTAAGGAGCAGCGGTCTTAGGACCGCTGCTTCTTAACTTCCGCTTCAGGCGGAACTGAAGCGGAGTGGGTTGGAAGCAGCTTCTTAAATCAATCCCATAGTAGAAAAGCTGCAGCACAAGTCTTGAAGATAAAGGGACAGTCTACCATAGAATTGTTTTGTTTTAAAAGATAGATAATCCCTTCATTCCCCATTCCCCAGTTTTGCATAACCAATACTGTTATATTAATATACTTTTTACCTCTGTGATTACCTTGTATCTAAACATCTTCTGACAGCCCCCTGATCACATGACTATTTATTATCTATTGACTTGCATTTAGCACTGTGTTGTGCTAACTCTTAAATAACTCCTTAGGCGTGATCACAATGTTATCTATATGGCCCAAATGAACTAGCAGTCTCCTGTTAAAAGTAAATAAAAAAGCTTGTAATAAGAGTCTGTCTTTAGTGGCTTAGAAACAGGCAGAAATTAGAGGTTTTAATGTTATTAAGTATATTAATAGAACAATGTTGGTTGTGCAAAACTGGGGAATGGGTAGTAAGGGCGTTATCTATCTTTTTAAACAATAACAATTTTAGTGTAGACTGTCCCTTTAATTGATCCTCTGTGGAATCTCACCATAACATATAAAATACTAGCTGTTGCCCACGGCTTTGCTCACGTGGAGTTTGTGATTTGTAAATAATATCGAAAAACGCGACCACTCGCAATGACAGGTGCTCTCACCTGTGTGCCCATTCGGGTTGCACTCTCGCTGACATGAACTTCGTAAAGTTTTCGTTAATTCTCAGTCAGCTAGATTACGAGTTTTGTGCTCTATAGGGAAATTAACGACCGCCACAAAAGCGGCTGTATTTCTCCTCCCTATAGCACTGCTGTTACAGGTTTTGTAAAACCCGGCTTGTACGGGCGATATGGTTGCGTTGAGCTCCATACCTCACCCAAATACAAGCAGTGTTTTGACTTGCACATGCACGATTTCCCCTTAGACATCAATGGGGAGAGTCGGCTAAAAAAAAAAGCCTAACACCTGCGATCGCGGAAACAAAAGCTCCGTAACACAGCCCCATTGATGTCTATGGGGAAAGAAAAAGTTACTTTTAAACCTAACACCCTAACATAAAAAACACGTCTAAACACCACTAATCTGCTGCCCCTAACATCGCCGCCACCTACATTACAGTTATTAACCCCTAATCTGCCGCCCCCAATAAAGCCGTCACCTACATACAGTTATTAACCCCTAATCTGCTGCCCCTAACATCTCCGCCACCTACATTACAGTTATTAACCCCTAATCTGCTGGTCTGAACATCGCCGCCACCTACCTACACTTATTAGTCCCTAATCTGCCGCCCCCAATGTCGACGCCACTATACTAAAGTTATTAACCCCTAAACCTCTGGCCTCCCACATCACTAACACTACATAAATATATTAACTCCTAAACCTAACCCTAACTTAAACCCTAACCCTAAGCATAAGTCTAACCCTAACGTAACCCTGAACCTAACCCTAACGCCCCCTAACTTAAATATAATTAAAATAAATCTAAATAAAACTTACAATTATTACCTAAATAACCTATTTAAAACTAAATACATATTAAACTGTAAAATAAAACCTAAGCTAGCTACAAAATAACTAATAGTTACATTGAAGCTAGCTTAGGTTTTATTTTTATTTCACAGGTAAGTTTTTATTTATTTTAACTAGGTAGACTAGTTAGTAAATAGTTATTACTATTGGGGGGTTTGGTTGTGTGGGTGGTGGGTTTTACTGTTGGGGGGTTGTTTGTATTTTTTTACAGGTAAATGAGCTGATTTCTTTTAAGGGCTATTGGCAGTTTAGTGTAGGCTAGTGTTTTTTTTTTATTTTAGGGGGCTTTTTAATTTTTATAGGGCTATTAGATGAGGAGTAATTCGTTTTTATTTTGGATAATTTCATTTTTTATTTTGTGTAATTTAGTGTTTATTTTTTTTGTAATTTAGATAATTGTATTTGATTAATTAAATTTTTTAATTTTATTGTAATGTTAGTTTTTAGTGTAAGGCAGGTTAGGTTTTATTTCACAGGTAAGTTTGTATTTATTTTAACTAGGTAGCTAGTAAAAAACATTAATAACTATTTACTAACTAGTCTACCTAGTTAAAATAAATACAAACTTACCTGTGAAGTAAAAATAAAACCTAAGATAGCTATAATGTAACTATTAGCTATTTTGCAGCTAGCTTAGGTTTTATTTTACAAGTATTTATCTCGTTTTAAAAAGGAATTATTTAGGTAATAATTGTAAGTTTTATTTAGATTTATTTTAATTATATTTAAGTTAGGGGGTGTTAGGGTTAGAGTTAAATTAGGGTTAGACTTAGGGTTACGTTGGCCGCGAATGTGCAGGGGGCGGCATTGCACAAGTATTTCACGAGAAATGATTGTGCAATAATAAATGCTGACAGTGTATGCTGTCGGCATTTATCAATGTGCGGCGGACATGATACGCTACACATTAGTATATTGGCCCCATAGGCTCCATAGCTAAACAGAAGATGGGAGCTTACCTGTGTCTGACGATAAGCCTGCTCCTAATAAAAACTTCATTTCATCTACTTTGAAGACTCTGCATTCCTTTTTCCTCTTTTGTAAACAGAAGATTTGCAGGATAGTTTTTGTCACCTAAATTTACAGTACAGCACTATAATACTGTGTACAGTTGATGTGAGTTTTTTTGCCATACATTTGCTTTCATAAAGGGCCACTATAGTGAAATGTAAAAAAAATTGCTAGCAGTAACATATTTTTCCATGCTGACCTTTTTGTATTTGAAGCTAACATGAAGTTTATGTCAGTGAGCAGAGCATGTAAAAAAAAAAAAAAACTGTTAAAATGTCCATTTTTATAGGCAGCAAAGAAATAAAATGACTGCTCACTGGCTGATAAACAGAACTCCCCACTGACTTATTGATGGATAGTGACACCTCACAACTTCACAAGCATAACAGTACTTTTTTTATTGCGGTTTCAACATTCACAGCTTTAATTTCAGGGCTTTATATATAACATAATATTACATAATACCACATATAATATATATGAAGTTATAATATAATATTACATAACATAATACCACATATAATATATATGAAGTTATAATATAATATTACATAACATAATATTACCACATATAATATATATGAAGTTATAATATAATATAATATTACATAACATAATACCACATATAACATATATGAAGTTATAATATAATATAATATTACATAACATAATATTACCACAAATAATATATATGAAGTTATAATATAATATAATATTACATAACATAATACCACATATAATATATATGAAGTTATAATATAATATAATATTACATAACATAATATTACCACATATAATATATATGAAATTATAATATAATATAATATTACATAACATAATACCACATATAATATATATGAAGTTATAATATAATAAAATATTACATAACATAATACCACATATAATATATATGAAGTTATAATATAATATAATATAATATAACATAACATAATATTACCACATATAATATATATGAAGTTATAATATAATATAATATTACATAACATAATACCACATATAATATATATGAAGTTATAATATAATATAATATAATATTACATAACATAATATTACCACATACAGGGAGTGCAGAATTATTAGGCAAATGAGTATTTTGACCACATCCTCTTTATGCATGTTGTCTTACTCCAAGCTGTATAGGCTCGAAAGCCTACTACCAACTAAGCATATTAGGTGATGTGCATCTCTGTAATGAGAAGGGGTGTGGTCTAATGACATCAACACCCTATATCAGGTGTGCATAATTATTAGGCAACTTCCTTTCCTTTGGCAAAATGGGTCAAAAGAAGGACTTGACAGGCTCAGAAAAGTCAAAAATAGTGAGATATCTTGCAGAGGGATGCAGCACTCTTAAAATTGCAAAGCTTCTGAAGCGTGATCATCGAACAATCAAGCGTTTCATTCAAAATAGTCAACAGGGTCGCAAGAAGCGTGTGGAAAAACCAAGGCGCAAAATAACTGTCCATGAACTGAGAAAAGTCAAGCGTGCAGCTGCCAAGATGCCACTTGCCACCAGTTTGGCCATATTTCAGAGCTGCAACATCACTGGAGTGCCCAAAAGCACAAGGTGTGCAATACTCAGAGACATGGCCAAGGTAAGAAAGGCTGAAAGACGACCACCACTGAACAAGACGCACAAGCTGAAACGTCAAGACTGGGCCAAGAAATATCTCAAGACTGATTTTTCTAAGGTTTTATGGACTGATGAAATGAGAGTGAGTCTTGATGGGCCAGATGAATGGGCCCGTGGCTGGATTGGTAAAGGGCAGAGAGCTCCAGTCCAACTCAGACGCCAGCAAGGTGGAGGTGGAGTACTGGTTTGGGCTGGTATCATCAAAGATGAGCTTGTGGGGCCTTTTCGGGTTGAGGATGGAGTCAAGCTCAACTCCCAGTCCTACTGCCAGTTTCTGGAAGACACCTTCTTCAAGCAGTGGTACAGGAAGAAGTCTGCATCCTTCAAGAAAAACATGATTTTCATGCAGGACAATGCTCCATCACACGCGTCCAAGTACTCCACAGCGTGGCTGGCAAGAAAGGGTATAAAAGAAGAAAATCTAATGACATGGCCTCCTTGTTCACCTGATCTGAACCCCATTGAGAACCTGTGGTCCATCATCAAATGTGAGATTTACAAGGAGGGAAAACAGTACACCTCTCTGAACAGTGTCTGGGAGGCTGTGGTTGCTGCTGCACGCAATGTTGATGGTGAACAGATCAAAACACTGACAGAATCCATGGATGGCAGGCTTTTGAGTGTCCTTGCAAAGAAAGGTGGCTATATTGGTCACTGATTTGTTTTTGTTTTGTTTTTGAATGTCAGAAATGTATATTTGTGAATGTTGAGATGTTATATTGGTTTCACTGGTAAAAATAAATAATTGAAATGGGTATATATTTGTTTTTTGTTAAGTTGCCTAATAATTATGCACAGTAATAGTCACCTGCACACACATATATCCCCCTAAAATAGCTATAACTAAAAACAAACTAAAAACTACTTCCAAAACTATTCAGCTTTGATATTAATGAGTTTTTTGGGTTCATTGAGAACATGGTTGTTGTTCAATAATAAAATGCATCCTCAAAAATACAACTTGCCTAATAATTCTGCACTCCCTGTATAATATATATGAAGTTATAATATAATATAATATTACATAACATAATATTACCACATATAATATATATGAAGTTATAATATAATATAATATTACATAACATAATATTACCACATATAATATATATGAAGTTATAATATAATATAATATTACATAACATAATATTACCACATATAATATATATGAAGTTATAGTATAATATAATATTACATAACATAATATTACCACATATAATATACAGGGAGTGCAGAATTATTAGGCAAATGAGTATTTTGACCACATCATCCTCTTTATGCATGTTGTCTTACTCCAAGCTGTATAGGCTCGAAAGCCTACTACCAATTAAGCATATTAGGTGATGTGCATCTCTGTAATGAGAAGGGGTGTGGTCTAATGACATCAACACCCTATATCAGGTGTGCATAATTATTAGGCAACTTCCTTTCCTTTGGCAAAATGGGTCAAAGAAGGACTTGACAGGCTCAGAAAAGTAAAAAATAGTGAGATATCTTGCAGAGGGATGCAGCACTCTTAAAATTGCAAAGCTTCTGAAGCATGATCATCGAACAATCAAGCGTTTCATTCAAAATAGTCAACAGGGTCGCAAGAAGCGTGTGGAAAAACCAAGGCGCAAAATAACTGCCCATGAACTGAGAAAAGTCAAGCGTGCAGCTGCCAAGATGCCACTTGCCACCAGTTTGGCCATATTTCAGAGCTGCAACATCACTGGAGTGCCCAAAAGCACAAGGTGTGCAATACTCAGAGACATGGCCAAGGTAAGAAAGGCTGAAAGACGACCACCACTGAACAAGACACACAAGCTGAAACGTCAAGACTGGGCCAAGAAATATCTCAAGACTGATTTTTCTAAGGTTTTGTGGACTGATGAAATGAGAGTGAGTCTTGATGGGCCAGATGGATGGGCCCGTGGCTGGATTGGTAAAGGGCAGAGAGCTCCAGTCCGACTCAGATGCCAGCAAGGTGGAGGTGGAGTACTGGTTTGGGCTGGTATCATCAAAGATGAGCTTGTGGGGCCTTTTCGGGTTGAGGATGGAGTCAAGTTCAACGCCCAGTCCAACTGCCAGTTTCTGGAAGACACCTTCTTCAAGCAGTGGTACAGAAAGAAGTCTGCATCCTTCAAGAAAAACATGATTTTCATGCAGGACAATGCTCCATCACATGCGTCCAAGTACTCCACAGCGTGGCTGGCAAGAAAGGGTATAAAAGAAGAAAATCTAATGACATGGCCTCCTTGTTCACCTGATCTGAACCCCATTGAGAACCTGTGGTCCATCATCAAATGTGAGATTTACAAGGAGGGAAAACAGTATCCCTCTCTGAACAGTGTCTGGGAGGCTGTGGTTGCTGCTGCACGCAATGTTGATGGTGAACAGATCAAAACACTGACAGAATCCATGGATGGCAGGCTTTTGAGTGTCCTTGCAAAGAAAGGTGGCTATATTGGTCACTGATTTGTTTTTGTTTTGTTTTTGAGTGTCAGAAATGTATATTTGTGAATGTTGAGATGTTATATTGGTTTCACTGGTAAAAATAAATAATTGAAATGGGTATATATTTGTTTTTTTTTAAGTTGCCTAATAATTATGCACAGTAATAGTCACCTGCACACACAGATATCCCCCTAAAATAGCTATAACTAAAAACAAACTAAAAACTACTTCCAAAACTATTCAGCTTTGATATTAATGAGTTTTTTGGGTTCATTGAGAACATGGTTGTTGTTCAATAATAAAATTAATCCTTAAAAATACAACTTGCCTAATAATTCTGCACTCCCTGTATATGAAGTTATAATATACTATTACATTACTAATGTCAATTTTGAGTGGGCCCTGGATCCCAACTTATTTACTTCCCATTGATTTACATTATATAAATGGGTTTGTTTTACTAAAAAAAAAAAAAAATCCTTCAGCAACAGAACCCCGACATAAACTGAGGGTCACCTGTATTAAGATGTCTCATACTCTTCATTTTTGTAGAGAAAATCTCACAAAGGTCTAGTAGGGCACATATTTATGGACATTATATCACTTTTCTAATATGGAAAATATACAATTCTATAACATAATCTTTTGTAGACCATTCCTATAATTGTACAACATACAGGTATTCCTCACTTTACAGCGCTTCACTTTACAGCGTTTTGCTAATACAGTGCTTTGTGGAGCTGAAGTTCAACCTTCAAGGATTTTTAAATAGTTCTGTAATCATCGTGAGATTGTGAGAAAAGTGACTGGCACCATTTTGTTATGCCCAGTTCACTCTGTTTACAGCATTACAGTGCAATCTGTGTCTCAGTGTTATAGTCTGGCAAATTGTACTACAGTGATTGTCACTATATTACAGGTACACTATTTATTGAATACTAATTGAGTACTGTGCTGTGTGAGTGTTAAACTAAATGTAGGACTATTGCACCCCTAATATATGTTAGTTCAAACATGTTTTCAAGTTTTTAAACACACTGGCAAGTGAAAAGAAAGCTAAAACTGCCTTGTTTCACTTTAAGGCGGTTTTCACTTTACAGCGGGGCTCCGGATCCTAACCCGCTGTATGAGTGGGGTATACCTGTATAGAGATTTGTTTAAAATGAAGTTTGCAAGACAATCAGTCAAGATTTCTTATGAGACATGCAAAAGTAGACATTAAACAAGAATTCAGCACCATCAGTTTTGTGTAGAGACTCTGTTTGTACAAAATAGACATATTTTAGGGGCTTATCTATCAAGCTCGGTATGGAGCTTGAGGGCCGTGTTTCTGACAAGCCTTCAGGCTCGCCAGAAACACCAGTTATGAAGCAGCGGTCTAAAGGCGGTCTAAAGACTGCTGCTCCATAACCGGCCCGTCTGCTCTGAGGAGGCGGACAGACATCGCCGCAATTCAACCCGATCGAATACAATCGGGTTAATTAACACCCCCTGCTAGTGGCCGATTGGCCGCAAATCTGCAGGGGGCGGCATTGCACCAGCAGTTCATAAACGCTGCTGGTGCAATGCTGAATGCGGAGAGCGTATTGCTCTTCGCATTCAGCGAGGTCTGTCGGACCTGATCCGGGGCATGTCCGACAGGCCTTTCATAAATAGGGGCCTTAGTGTCCTATATATATGTATTGCTGGTCACTGCAATCAATCAGGTCAGAAGCTTCTGGCCATCATATTACTGGTAACTATGTGCTAAAGATACCAGTGTTAAGCCCTGTGACCTGACCCCACCATAATAATCCTTGACTGCTACTGACTGCCCCCCCACAATAATCCTTGAGTGCTACTGACCTGCCCCCCCTCCACAATAATCCATGATTGACCAACCAGAAACCCACTTAAGCCATTGGTAGACCCTCCTTATGATTTCCCCAATTGCTAAACCCTCCCTACATAATACCTATTTTGTAAACAGCACCAATTCAAATGTAACTACCTTCACAACCCCCATCACAAACATACACAAACATTTACCTCCATAAAATACAAAAATAAAAAACTATCATTAAAGTTAAAAAACCCTTACTAACCCCTAAAAATGTCTTAATTAAAGTACAGGTGTACAATATATAATTTTCAGCATTTTTATTGTGATCAGAATCAGATGCTATATATATATATATATGTGTGTGTGTGTGTGTGTGTGTGTATAACCCATATATCGTAGATCTGTGTGGAAAGATCATTAGATCATTAAATCTTTTTCGGAAAATAGTCTGCAACTTAGTTTTTATTGAAGAAGGTGGTATGAAAGTCAGTAATTTGTCATAGAGAAAGTTAATTGTGTATTGAGAGTGGTAAGCTTAAGGATGATTTTGAAGTTTTCTGGAGCTGAGTTATTAATCATACTCCCATCAATCTCTATTTCAGGGCGTTTTGCTGTGCGGGACATGAGGCAGACCGTAGCTGTGGGGGTGATCAAAAATGTAGAGAAGAAGAGCGGAGGAGCTGGCAAGGTCACTAAGTCTGCACAGAAAGCCCAGAAAGCCGGCAAATGAATTCTGGGCTCCCTCCGCCTGGCACACAAGCCCTGCTCCTCTGAGAGGGTTCGCCCCCTTCCCTTTGAGGTGCACGCCCGCCCATCTGCTTGTAAAAGCCTGTACGTTAACGACTGGATGCTCACCATTAAAGTCCAGTGGAAGTTCTTTAAGAGGAAAAGCATGTCCCCACTGTGTGACCCATAGTGTCCATTTTACCAATTAAACTGTTGCAACATATAATGATGTGGTCAGCTGTGAGTTTATTGAGCAGTGTGTTTGGGAGCTGGGTGTAAGAATAAATTTAAATTAAATTTTATTGATACAGCTATTCAAAAGATTATATATCATGTATTGATGTCTCAAATGTTCTGTTCATGGACACAGAACATTTATTTTATAAACTGAGTTTACATTTGCAATGTAATTTGCTGTATCCTTGTTGTCTTAGTTATTTTCTTAAGGGATAAAATGCCATGTTATTTGTACTAACCCATGTTTACAACTGAATATCTTTCAGGGGCATCAATCTGTTCTCTTGCTATAGTGCAGCTGCTCGCTTTGTGAACCATTTAGGTTAATATTAGTTATATTGTATATAATTCAAGATATATGTTACAAATGTATAGCCTGTAATTTCTTTCACACACAGAGAGTAACCTTACAACATTTTATCATACAAAAGCTGTAATAACAAGTTATCAGTAACGTCCCTCAAGGAAGAGTAACTCTTATAGACATATGGGGCTCTAAGTGGAAATAACCCCTTGTAACCCCCATTAGGAGCACACAAAAGGAGAGTGGATGTATCACATAGAAACAGCAGCTATGTTGTACAGCTCAGAGCTGTAATTTCCAGCTTCAGATCACTATGAGATGGCTCTTAATTTTAATCTTTGTATTGGGAAAGAAACTTTCCAAAAATAAATATACATCAATCGTATAATACATCCATAAAAAAAAAAGGAAAAGCTGTAAACATAAAGGATAGAAAAGAAAATCCACTAGATTTGTATTTATTAATATAAATAAAAAACATAACACAAGCAAATAATGTAACAAAAAATGTAGAATGCAATTTAAGATAAAAGTGATACAAACAATGTGTAACAATTGTGCACTAAAGGATATGGTCCTAAAATATATCCACTGTCTTGTAATCTTCTACTTTGAATGAAACCTCCAAAAAAAAAACGAACTGCAAATGGTGAAGTATGCTCAAACTTTCACATGCATATAATGCAACGCGCAGTCAGAGGAAGCAGATTCTGACTTGGAAGCTGTAGTGTCGGATGCTCAAACAAATGCATGCATGCGCTGTTAGATAGCTCATTGCTTGTTGTCACGGTCAGGAGGAAAAAGGCACCAATTACAGTGTGTCCTGTGTGTAGCCAGGATATATGTCCACCTTAAAGGAAAGCGCTAAGAGGAGATTCAAGGAGGAGCCAAAATTCAAAGTGACACGATAAAATATATATATATATATATATATACACACACGCAAACATGACACGCTGTAATTGTTGCCTTTTTCATCCTGACTGTGACAAGCGATCTAACAGCGCATGCACGCATTTGTTTGAGCAGCAAATTCCGACACTACAGCTTCCAAGTCAGAATCTGCTCCCTCTGACTGCGCATGTTGCTGAATGACATAATCACATTCTACACATTCCTATTTAACATATGTGGAGTGCGATTACGTCATGCAAAGCATGCGCAGTAAGAGGGAGTAGATTCTGACAAAGGAGCAGATTCTGATAGAACACCGGCAGTTGAAAAGTAAGCTCTGCCTTCCCAGTGACGTATGTCTATAACCTCCGACATACGTTTAACCTATTGGCTTCATTTAGGATCTTTGATAAAGCTAATAATTGAAACGTATGTTGGATGTTAAGGACATACCTCACTGGGAAGGCGGAGCTTACTTTTAAACTGCCAGTGTTCTGAAAAAATAGCGAACTCATGAAATTAGCGAACCACGTCACAGTTTGACAACTTTTTACCATAATGCGCATTCATGCCGTGTCATGGCATTCCTGGCCGCACACATCAGTGCTTCATTCAATTCCTTGAGACCAGTATTAAAACAAGTAGTATATAACGGGATGTTAAAAATTCACCCAGGCAGTGACTGTTCTATGGGGGTGGCCCTATGTATTATAATCACCCTTGTTAGCCTTAACCATCTGGGGTAGCACTGTTTGTAGCAACGGTGGAAAGTGAGATTGTGAGGGAACACACTATATATATATTGCATCATATAAATACTATGTACAGTAATTTGTATCTGAATAATATGTACAACGCTCAAATCAGCCTCTGTTGTGTATATACTATTGACAGTGATTTGTCTTGTGTAATACGGATTATTATAGCCTTGGTGACTCTATAGTCCCAATTTTATTAAAGACAGGAGGCGAGTATTTTGCTTTACTTTCTTTACTTTATAAAATCCAGCAGTAATACAAGTACAGAAAAAAGTAACATAGTATATCTGTACAACCAATCAGATCACAGTACACGGTAATAAAGCCAGGCTCTGGACAATCCTCTTCCTCTTTCTTTACTGCTCCGGACCGAACCAATCCTCAGGAACTGTAGAACATAACAAGACCAACGGGTCTCCAACAGAACCGCAACATATGAATCTTTAATAGATATCTCCCAGAAGTATTTCCTGAACTTGAAACCAGATTATTCACACTAGAATAAAACAGATAATGCATAAAAGTAATATGAAATAACTCTTTTTTTTTTAAACACACACATATATATACATATATATATATATATATATATATATATATATATATACACATAGGGAGGGAGAAAAATTTGTTTTACCTGGGGTGGGGTGGGGGGGGGGGGTGGCAAAATACTTGCCTCCTGTCTTTAATAAAATTGGGACTATAGAGTCACCAAGGCTATCATAATTCATATTTTATGACAAGACAGGAGGCTCCAATTTTGCTTTTTTAAAGCTTAACTATCTAATAATGACAAAGCAGCCTGAGAAATAGGTTTGAAAGAAAATTTATGGAATATAGTATCAGAAGACCAGTCTTCATCAGCCGGGAGGTCTTGCAAAGAGCAACCCTTCCTAAAGGCACAGGAGGCTGCCGCACCTCTAACTGAATGAGCCCCAAAGGAGGATGGAATCTGAGCTAGGGACATGACCCAGCGTATCCATCTAGTAATTGTAGGGATCAATATGGGATGAAAAGGCTGAACATAAGAGATCAGTAAAGGGCCTGTTCCTGATCTACGTAAGGGAGCCATACGAGAACAGTATTCTTTAAGACATCTTGCTACGCATAGCAGAGGTTCCGAATCTAAATAAGGGTAAGATAGAGAAGACGAGAAGGTTTTAGTACGACTATTAATATGGAAAAGTAAACCTGAAGGGAATAGTGAGAACCCGTCCACATCTATAGCCTGAACATCAGAGGCTCATCTAAAGGAGAGGAGGCAGAGCAGGGTAGCTAATTTAGCTGACAAATGTTTCATGGATAACAATGGGTTGTCTGGCCAATACTGAAATGAGAACAGAAGTTTTGAGACTTCCCAGAGAGATTTATAATGAGATTGAGGGGGAATCCTAAGGTGGATGGCCCTCAGGAGACGAGAGTTGAGAGGATCCTTACCTATAGGTAGACCATTAATCGGGAGGTGACAATATAAGAACACAGAAGCACCACATGGCCCTATATTGATTGAAGACAGATATAAATAAAGTATCAGATAGATACACTCACATTTAGTACGGCACCCCTAGTGGTGCAGATCAAGGATCAAGGCCACGATCCAAGGTCAGTAATCTGTAGACAATATAAGAACACAGATGTGCCACATGGCCCAATATTGTTTGAAGACAGATATAAATAAATTATCACATAGATACACTCTCATTTAGTACGGCACCCCTAGTGGTGCAGATGAAGCGGTCTGGGATCAATTAACAGTCACCCAGTATCAGTAAAATGATGTAGAACACAAAAGTGATGATGAAGCAAGCCTGATGAAGCAGCCACTAGTTGGCTGAGAAACACGTTGCTTTTATTATATTATTATTTTAAATAAAGTAAGTATTTTTCTATATACTTACCACTTGCTGCCGGACTATTATTTCCACCACTTTTGCTTATTTTTTACTACATCTCCACCTGTGGATTTTTGGGAGTTCCAGATCATTGGTTCTAAGTCTGCTGGTTGACCATATTGAACCCAGCCTGCTTTGTTTGCACCA
Source organism: Bombina bombina (assembly GCF_027579735.1). Lineage (NCBI taxonomy): Eukaryota > Metazoa > Chordata > Amphibia > Anura > Bombinatoridae > Bombina > Bombina bombina. The sequence continues at coordinate 986,766,516 of NC_069499.1, read as the reverse complement.
GGGAAGGTGCTCTACTAAATATGAGTGCAATATATATCATCATATTTTATCTGCCTGTACAAACAATACTAGGCCATATAGGCACTGTTGTGTTCTACATCATTTTTTGCAGATTACTGAATATCCACCGGAGGTCAGTCTGCTGGGTGACTGTTAATTGATCCCAGACCACTTCATATGCACCACTAGGGGTGCCGTACTAAATGTGAGTGTATCTATCTGATACTATATTTATATCTGTCTTCAAACAATATTGGTCCATGTGGCGCTTCTGTGTTCTTATATTGTCTAGAGATTAGTGACCTTGGATTGTGGCCTTGATCCTCTACAGATAGCTGCCTAGACCTGCATCATCATCTACCCAGTGTGGACTTTATTATCTCTAGATGAGACTTAATTTGTGTTAGAAATTGTAGATTATACACCCATTACTTCTGTATTTTATTATTTTTTAAGTATATGGGTATCCAGATATGTACCACATATAGCCCTATATAGATACACCATTGTCAACTTTAACTTGTGTTGTAAGAGGTGTGTTTATATATATACTAGTATCTTGTGTGTGTATATATATATATACACACTTTTACTCTCTGTGTGTGTGTGTGTGTGTGTTTATATATATATATATATATATATATACATACACACATTAATATATGCCACACAGTTCAATTTATTTGATTACTTCATTCATCTGAAAAATCTATTTATTACATTATTATATCATACACAGTTCCATAAGGGTGCCCCCTATCTTCTTATCGGGAAGTGAGCTTCTTATATGGCAGAACGAAAGAGATTAATCGTACGATAGGCTTTCCTTTGTTCAAAAAGATGAGCGAGGAAATTTGCTATAGTTACTGGAGGTGCTGAAAACGAATCAGTACATTCTGCCCAGCACCAATGAACCCAGACTGACCAGTCAGCTTAGTAGGACTGACGAGTTCCTGGGGCCCAGGAATCTTTAAAGAGACCTTGAGATGTGCCCAAAAGGCCTGAGGGGTCACAGGAACCCCTGAAACCATCCAAACTAGGAGATAAAGGGATTTGTCTAGAATTAATGGGTGATAGTCTCCTTCCGTGTTCCTCAGGAGGATCGGAAAGGGAGATATCAGTAGAGGGAAATGATAAGATAGCTCTAACAGGGCTGGAAACCAGGCTTGAGCTGACCAGAGGGGAGTGACTATCACAATAGAGAGTTCATCCAAGGTTGGGAAAAATAAGCGCTCCAAGCCCAGAGATATATAAAAAATCAATTTTATTCCATACTGATTAAAACCATACAAAATTGAATAAAAAGTGGTAAGCACTGTTGTGCAAAAACAAGTTAAGGAACAGGTGCAAAAACAGCAAACATTTCGTGCTCCACGCACTTGGTCACTGCTGATTGATGCACCTGTTCAGTGCTCCTTTTATTACCTGAAATCCTTAAAGTGAAATCACAAATTTTATTAACCTGTATTTTGCCAATTCTGTGAGGGAGCCAATGACAAGAAAACTTTTTTTATTTTCTATACACAAAATGTTATTTATATATAAGCAAATTGATTCATGTTAAGTATTTTGTTACTATACCCTGGGAAAAATATATCCTAAGTCAAATGTGATTCATGTTTTACATTTTTTATATCCTTTAGTTGGAAAATGTATACATATCATTCTATGAAACATTCTTTCAAAGCCTGTATATAATCAAGGCCAGTTCTCATATTCAATTTAGACTGGTGAATTGAAGCATACATTTTTAACAGATTGGTACTGTGATTTGCAGAAGATGAGCCTATGACAAGACACTGAAATTTTCATGAATTACTTTTAGATAAATACATAGAAATTTATGTTGTCCTTATGTTGGAGACTAAAATTAAGATAGATGGGGAGATATTTTTATATCAAATACTGTTTGATGCTATGTAAAAAACATTAAAGCTATACAAAAGATCACATGACAAAAGCAATACCTTAAAGTTAAAGATTTGATTGAATATGAGATAAATTAATGGAAGAACAAGACACTTGTTATTTAGTGAATAGATCTAGATCCCTTCTCATGTTAAGGCCCTCAGGATGTGTAGTCTGTAAATTGAACATCCACATAACTTCCCTTTTATCAAGGGTTTTCTCTCTGTCACCTCCTCTTCTCCATTGTGGGACAAAGTCTATCCCCTGTAAGATAAGAGCAGATGTATCTGCGTTATGTAATGCCTTAAAATGCCTTGATACAGGTGTGTCTGAGTCCTTATCCTCTATGGAGCGCAAATGCTCCAAGAACCTCTCTTTTAGCGGTCTCTTTGTTTTGCCTGTGTATTGTTTGTGACAAATTTTACACGTTAAAAGATAAACTACATGAGTAGTTGAACAGTTGATATAGTGATATATCTTATAAGCTTTATTGGTAGTGGTTGAATTAAATTCAACCCCTTCCTTAACAAAATCACAGGTAGTACATATTGGACGCCTACACTTATAAAAACCCTTTCTCTGTTTTAGCCAGCAAGTTGTTCTATTGGTTCTTACATCTGATGGAGAAATGGAATTTGCAATCGTTTTGCCTCTTCTAGATACAAAATCACAGCCTTCTTTAAGCATCTCTTTAAGGATAGGGTCTGAATACAAAATGGGTATAGAATCTTTAATAATACTGCACACCTTAGTGTATTCCATACTATAGGTTGTAATGAATTTAATCTTACTACTTTCTGATGTTCTTTTCTGTTTTGTTCTGTATTTGAGCAATTCTTGTCTTGGAGTTAAATCTACACTGGTTTTTGCCTCTTTTAACAACTTCTCACTGTAACCCCTATCCAAGAACCTTTTTGTTGCTTCTTGTGACTTCACCTGATATTCTGCCTCTCTGGTGCAGTTTCTTTTAATTCTGGTATATTCCCCCTTAGGGATACCCTTCACAACATGTCTTGGATGGCACGAACTATACTTCAGAATGGTGTTCCCAGCCGTAGACTTCCTATATATGGTAGTCTCAACAGTATATTTGTCGGTGCTCATTAATGTAATATCAATAAAATTTATTTCCTTATCACTATGCTCACTAGTGAATTTTAAGTTGTAGTTGTTATCATTAAGATATTTACAAAAATCTTCTGCCTCTTGCTGATCCCCCTCAAATACAAACAACAGATCATCAATATACTTGTAAAACTGGATAATCCTATCCTTAAATGGATTTTTATCTCCAAAGACGTGGGACAGCTCCCACCACCCCATAAAGAGGTTGGCATAAGAGGGGGCAAATTTCGCCCCCATAGCTGTCCCACGTCTCTGGAGATAAAAGCTGTTCTGAAACAGAAAAAAATTATGACTCAAAAGATATTCAATTGCCCTTAGTATGAAAATTTTAGTTGGAGATGTAAAATTAGTGTTTTGTTCCAAAAAATGTTCTATTGCTTCGAATCCCTTCTCATGCTGTATAGTTGTGTACAGTGAAGAGACATCAGCTGTAATGAATCTATATGTTGGTTTCCATTTTAGATTTTGAATTTTATTTAGAAGAGCTGTGGTATCCTGTATATAGCTAGGCAAATCCCTAACCAGGGGTTGTAAAAATGAATCAACTAATTCTGACATGGGTTCATTCAAAGAGTCAATGCCCGCTATAATGGGCCTGCCCTGTGGACTCAAAAGATTTTTATGTGTTTTAGGAAGGTAATGAAAAACAGGAATGACTGGTAATTGCGGAATAATTCTTTCCTGAACTGATTTATTTATGATGTTATTGTATCTTGCATACAAAACAAGATTAGTCAGTTCATTCCTGTACTTCACTGTGGGATTTTCACTTAATTTAACATACACTTCCCTATCATTTAGTTGTCTCAAGGACTCTGCAACGTAGTCATCCTTATTAAGGACGACCACATTGCCTCCCTTATCAGATTGCCTTATGACAAGTGAATCATCAGATGCCAATCTTTTCATTGTCTCCCTCTCCTTTTGAGTGAAATTAGATTGAGGTTTGTTCCTCTTTTGAGTAGATTGTAATCCCCTCAATTTTTCCTCCACTGTTTTCTGAAATATATCCAGAATTTTAGGTCTAGTGTGTATAGGATAAAAGTGACTTTTATTCCTTACATGTCTTAATGATATATCTGTCTCACATAATAGGCCCTCAATATGACTGTCACCTTCTTGTTGCAATTGTTCTAGATCTAAGAGACTACATATATCTGAAAAATCACTTAAACCCTTGGGTTCACTCTTATCAATTTGGCTAACCTTATTTTCATTTTGTTCCTGATCTTCATTGAAACCAAAGTAATGTTTGCGCAAGGTAAGTTTGCGTACAAACCTGTTGATGTCAAGAATGGTTTCAAAAATATTAAAATGATTATCAGGAACAAAGTTCAAACCTTTTGACAAAACCTGTATTTCAACATCATTGAGTTTTTTACTAGACAAATTTATAACATCATTGTTTAGGCATATTTTTTCTGAACAATCTGAGAGCGTGTGGGATAAATCCTGTGTGTCTTTTTCTTTTCTTCTCCTTTGTTGATTGACTTGATTTCTCTTTCTCCCTTTCCCCCTTCTGCCCCGGTGGGTTGTTTTTTTCTTACAGATGGTGCAGTCTGGCGTGTGTCGTTTTTTGAGACTGAAATGTCTGTTTCAGCTACCCCAGACTGTCCTTCTCCTTCCAACATAAGAGCATACGATTCTTCTCCTGCTTCACCTTCCTTCAGAAGACTCATATTCATACTCAGTGTCTGTATCTGCAAAAGTGACTACTTTGTCCTTTTTATTAGATCTGTTATTTTTGTTCTTGTTGTATCTCCTATTGTATCTGGGTTTGGTCTGGTCATCCTGACTCCAGCGATACACCTGTTGTTGGTCATAATCCCTCTTGTCTCTGAGCATTTTTCTGGACTTAAACTGCCAAAGTTCTTGTTTAAATGCAACCATATTTCTTTCAAACCCAGATCAAACCCAGATACAATAGGAGATACAACAAGAACAAAAATAACAGATCTAATAAAAAGGGCAAAGTAGTCACTTTTGCCGATACAGACACTGAGTATGAATATGAGTCTTCTGAAGGTGAAGCAGGAGAAGAATCGTATGCGCTTATGTTGGAAGGAGAAGGACAGTCTGGGGTAGCTGAAACAGACATTTCAGTCTCAAAAACGAGACACGCCAGACTGCACCGTCTGTAAGAAAAAAACAACCCACCGGGGCAGAAGGGGGAAAGGGAGAAAGAGAAATTAAGTCAATCAACAAAGGAGAAGAAAAGAAAAAGACACACAGGATTTATCCCAAACGCTCTCAGATTGTTCAGAAAAAATATGCCTAAACAATGATGTTATAAATTTGTCTAGTAAAAAACTCAATGATGTTGAAATACAGGTTTTGTCAAAAGGTTTGAACTTTGTTCCTGATAATCATTTTAATATTTTTGAAACCATTCTTGACATCAACAGGTTTGTACGCAAACTTACCTTGCGCAACATTACTTTGGTTTCAATGAAGATCAGGAACAAAATGAAAATAAGGTTAGCCAAATTGATAAGAGTGAACCCAAGGGTTTAAGTGATTTTTCAGATATATGTAGTCTCTTAGATCTAGAACAATTGCAACAAGAAGGTGACAGTCATATTGAGGGCCTATTATGTGAGACAGATATATCATTAAGACATGTAAGGAATAAAAGTCACTTTTATCCTATACACACTAGACCTAAAATTCTGGATATATTTCAGAAAACAGTGGAGGAAAATTGAGGGGATTACAATCTACTCAAAAGAGGAACAAACCTCAATCTAATTTCACTCAAAAGGAGAGGGAGACAATGAAAAGATTGGCATCTGATGATTCACTTGTCATAAGGCAATCTGATAAGGGAGGCAATGTGGTCGTCCTTAATAAGGATGACTACGTTGCAGAGTCCTTGAGACAACTAAATGATAGGGAAGTGTATGTTAAATTAAGTGAAAATCCCACAGTGAAGTACAGGAATGAACTGACCAATCTTGTTTTGTATGCAAGATACAATAACATCATAAATAAATCAGTTCAGGAAAGAATTATTCCGCAATTACCAGTCATTCCTGTTTTTCATTACCTTCCTAAAACACATAAAAATCTTTTGAGTCCACAGGGCAGGCCCATTATAGCGGGCATTGACTCTTTGAATGAACCCATGTCAGAATTAGTTGATTCATTTTTACAACCCCTGGTTAGGGATTTGCCTAGCTATATACAGGATACCACAGCTCTTCTAAATAAAATTCAAAATCTAAAATGGAAACCAACATATAGATTCATTACAGCTGATGTCTCTTAACTGTACACAACTATACAGCATGAGAAGGGAATTGAAGCAATAGAACATTTTTTGGAACAAAACACTAATTTTACATCTCCAACTAAAATTTTCATACTAAGGGCAATTGAATATCTTTTGAGTCATAATTTTTTTCTGTTTCAGAACAGCTTTTATCTCCAGAGACATGGGACAGCTATGGGGGCGAAATTTGCCCCCTCTTATGCCAACCTCTTTATGGGGTGGTGGGAGCTGTCCCACGTCTTTGGAGATAAAAATCCATTTAAGGATAGGATTATCCAGTTTTACAGGTATATTGATGATCTGTTGTTTGTATTTGAGGGGGATCAGCAAGAGGCAGAAGATTTTTGTAAATATCTTAATGATAACAACTACAACTTAAAATTCACTAGTGAGCATAGTGATAAGGAAATAAATTTTATTGATATTACATTAATGAGCACCGACAAATATACTGTTGAGACTACCATATATAGGAAGTCTACGGCTGGGAACCACATTCTGAAGTATAATTTGTGCCATCCAAGACATGTTGTGAAGGGTATCCCTAAGGGGGAATATACCAGAATTAAAAGAAACTGCACCAGAGAGGTAGAATATCAGGTGAAGTCACAAGAAGTAACAAAAAGGTTCTTGGATAGGGGTTATAGTGAGAAGTTGCTAAAAGAGGCGAAAACCAGTGTAGATTTAACTCCAAGACAAGAATTGCTCAAATACAGAACAAAACAGAAAAGAACATCAGAAAGTAGCAGGATTAAATTCATTACAACCTATAGTATGGAATACACTAAGGTGTGCAGTATTATTAAAGATTCTATACCCATTTTGTATGAGAGGAATGCCCAGGCGCCTACCAAAAGGAGGCAGGTACTAAACAATCACTAATAGATAAACTAATTGGATTAAAATGAGATATTTAATACATATAAAATAACATAAATTAACATAAATTACGAATTATCATGGATCCATGAAACCTAACAATATTTAAGTTAAAAACATAGGCAAATAAAAACAATCAACAATAAAATCAGAAAATGAGAAATCAGTGAGGTCACTGGTGAGGAGAATTAACAATGTGGAACAGATAGGAATAAGGCTTACCAGTGTCTACGCGTTTCGGCCCGTATCAGGCCTTTCTCAAAGTCTTGAGAAAGGCCTGATACGGGCCGAAACGCGTAGACACTGGTAAGCCTTATTCCTATCTGTTCCACATTGTTATACAATCTACACTATTTGTATTTTCTTTTTTAGGAGGAGATTGTTACACCCCAAGCCCTATTAGTTTCATACACTGTTGCGGTGATCACTACAATCAAGTTATTTGATAGACACTGTCTGACAAGGACAGTGTATATCACTCACTCTGTTTATATATATATTTTTTTTATATATTTTTTTCCAACACTGAATTATTTTTTGACATTTCTTCTGAACACCATTTTTTAACTTTTTTAAACTTTCCCTTTGAGTTACACTTCTTTCTATTCGGGATTGGCACTCAATCCATGCACTGTTTATTCAACATCCACCGCTGCTTTTAATTTGGAGTTAACCACTTCTTATTTGGAGATCACTTTTCTACACGGATTTTTTGGGAGTTTTGAAAAAAAGACTGAGGTTTTTAAACTACGGACACATTTTTAATATTTTCTACATATTTTGGATTTATATATCGAAGGTTGACACTGTTTGTCCTTAAGCTTTTCAAGGACTCTATTTGAACTCTGAACATTCAGCATCACTTATTGGATTTCATCACTCAATATTTTTTTACACAATTTATGGCACATTAGGAACATGATTTCATCAAATAGCAAGGGCGGAAGGACAAACCCTCCTTAATTCTCCTCACCAGTGACCTCACTGATTTCTCATTTTCTGATTTTATTGTTGATTGTTTTTATTTGCCTATGTTTTTAACTTAAATATTGTTAGGTTTCATGGATCCATGATAATTCGTAATTTATGTTAATTTATGTCATTTTATATGTATTAAATATCTCATTTTAATCCAATTAGTTTATCTATTAGTGATTGTTTAGTACCTGCCTCCTTTTGGTAGGCGCCTGGGCATTCCTCTCACACAGTTTGCCTTCTCGGTGTCTGCTAGGTGCACCTTTTCCCGGGCTGAGGTACACAGTAGGCGCTTTCTCCACTTGTCACTTTTATACCCATTTTGTATTCAGACCCTATCCTTAAAGAGATCCTTAAAGAAGGCTGTGATTTTGTATCTAGAAGAGGCAAAACGATTGCAAATTCCATTTCTCCATCAGATGTAAGAACCAATAGAACAACTTGCTGGCTAAAACAGAGAAAGGGTTTTTATAAGTGTAGGCGTCCAATATGTACTACCTGTGATTTTGTTAAGGAAGGGGTTGAATTTAATTCAACCACTACCAATAAAGCTTATAAGATATATCATTATATCAACTGTTCAACTACTCATGTAGTTTATCTTTTAACGTGTAAAATTTGTCACAAACAATACACAGGCAAAACAAAGAGACCGCTAAAAGAGAGGTTCTTGGAGCATTTGCGCTCCATAGAGGATAAGGACTCAGACACACCTGTATCAAGGCATTTTAAGGCATTACATAACGAAGATACATCTGCTCTTATCTTACAGGGGATAGATTTTGTCCCACAATGGAGAAGAGGAGGTGACAGAGAGAAAACCCTTGATAAAAGGGAAGTTATGTGGATGTTCAATTTACAGACTACACATCCTGAGGGCCTTAACATGAGAAGGGATCTAGATCTATTAATTCCATTAATTTATCTCATATTCAATCAAATCTTTAACTTTAAGGTATTGCTCTTGTCATGTGCTCTTTTGTATAGCTTTAATGTTTTTTACATAGCATCAAACAGTATTTGATATAAAAATATCTCCCCATCTATCTTAATTTTAGTCTCCAACATAAGGACAACATAAATTTCTATGTATTTATCTAAAAGTAATTCATGAAAATTTCAGTGTCATGTCATAGGCTCATCTTCTGCAAATCACAGTACCAATCTGTTCAAAATGTATGCTTCAATTCACCAGTCTAAATTGAATATGAGAATTGGCCTTGATTATATACAGGCTTTGAAAGAATGTTTCATAGAATGATATGTATACATTTTCCAACTAAAGGATATAAAAAATGTAAAACATGAATCACATTTGACTTAGGATATATTTTTCCCAGGGTATAGTAACAAAATACTTAACATGAATCAATTTGCTTATATATAAATAACATTTTGTGTATAGAAAATAAAAAAAGGTTTCTTGTCATTGGCTCCCTCACAGAATTGGCAAAATACAGGTTAATAAAATTTGTGATTTCACTTTAAGGATTTCAGGTAATAAAAGGAGCACTGAACAGGTGCATCAATCAGCAGTGACCAAGTGCGTGGAGCACGAAATGTTTGCTGTTTTTGCACCTGTTCCTTAACTTGTTTTTGCACAACAGTGCTTACCACTTTTTATTCAATTTTTTATGGTTTTAATCAGTATGGAATAAAATTGATTTTTTATATATCTCTGGGCTTGGAGCGCTTATTTTTCCCAACCTTGGATGAACTGTTGCTTTTTGTGCGTGTGCAGACGCACTGGGAACATTTGTTTGCCGCCCGAGAACATCATTTATTTGCTTGCTACCCTCTCTCTATCAGTGCCTATCACATCATTGGATTCATAATTGTATACCCCAGGGGCGCTCCGTTGAGCAGGTTTGTTTGTACTTTGGATTGTATCACAATAGAGATCTGGAGTCTGTGAATGAGAGCTAGAACTCTGGAGCTCATAGAGAATGGGGGAAAGGCATACGCTCTGTGAGGGGGCCACTTCTGGAGAAAGGCATCTGTGGCTAGAGCTCCAGGGTCTGGTAACCAACTAAAATATGTTTGGAGCTGGTGGTTGGTGTGGGACGCAAAGAGGCCTATGGTCAAAGATTTATTTTAGAAAAATCTGCCTGTTCAGTTTCCAGTCACTGGCATCTCTCCAGTATTTGGAAAACCAGTCCGCTACGACGTTGGTCCCGGAAGATATTCCGCCACCACTGATATATTGTTCTCGAAGCAAAATTGGTAAAATTGCCGAGTTAAATTTGATAGGGGCAGTGACCTGGTGCCTCCAAGTTTGTTGATATACTGGACAGCTGAAATGCTGTCCATCCGGAAGAGGAGGACACAACAATTGGTTAATGAATCTTTGAAGGATTGGATGGCAAATGAACCTGCAATGAGTTCCAGACAATTGATATGGAGTGACGACTCCTCTGGTGTCCATTTGCCCCCTGTGGCTTGGAAGTCGCAAGATGCTCCCCAACCAAGAATGCTGGCATCAGATTCTATTATAAAGTCCGGCGAGTACCTGAAGATGGCCCTGCCATTTCAGGCTTCCATATTGTGAAGCCACCAGGAGATTTCTTGTCTGACCTCTGGTGAGAGTGTCACTGGTTGAGCAAAAGAAGGGTCTTTGTGTAGGTGAGAGTGTTTCAAGCTCTGCATTGCCCTGTAATATAAGGGTCCCGGGAACATTGCTTGAATGGAGGAGGACAATAGTCCTATAATCCTTGCCAGTTGCCATAATTGTATTTGAGGTTTTCTCAAGGCTGGTCTGAGTTACTTCTGAATAGTGGACAGTTTGGTCTCTGGGAGAACCAAGGTAGCTGTCACATAATTCACTGTGAATCCTAGAAACTCTAGAGTTTTGGCAGGAGAGAGAAGAGATTTGTCGTGGTTGATTACGAAACCTAGGTGTTGCAAGAGGTTCATTGCAAACTCTAGATGTCTGAGAAGCAAGTGTCTGTCTTGTGCTAAAATGAGGATGTCGTCTAGATATAAGATGAGTCTGATGCCCCTGCTCCAAAGGAAGGCCGCAACCAGTCTCATAATCAGGTTGGCACCTGAGATGTAAATCCGGCCCTGGGATTTCATGTGGCTCTTCAAGCCATTCCTCCTTTGACTCGTGTTCTGATAGGTACCCATCAGGGTAGTACGTAGGATTGTTTGGTTCAGAGGTATCATAATTTTCTTCCGTTATTGTTACCCCAGGGGTAGGGGTTATGGCAGGCTTATTTCTTTTTGTAAGGGGGGTTCCCCTTAATGTTTGGATTTTGTAGTACGTTTCTTAGAGGGCTCTGGGGATTTAGAGGGGTTTTGTGTTGGGGCTGGAGGTTTAAGAGTCTCCTGTATAATATTTTTCACCATAGATGAAATGTCTGCCAGAGCAGAGGATACTGCTTGGGATACAGATGTATTAACCGTCAATTGTATATCGACAGGAGTTTGTTTATCGTCAGACATGATATCTGTGTTAATATTATTAAGGAAACAATATATATATATATATATATATATATATACGTACTACGCCTGCTGCGCAGCTCAGAGAGTGTCGCCAAATGACAGAATATCACTTCTGTTCACATATATTTGTATATCAAAGGGTACATTTTGTTTCCACTCAGTATATTCACAGAGATTACGATTTTGTATATTGCTTGCTATCTATATCTGTAGATATAATGATATGTGTCACAACTTCATGTACCATTATGTTATGTTTGTATATAACAATCCGTTTTAATATTAGTCTTATTTTTCTTGCATCATTAGTATAGTATAAAACATTGTTATACTTTTACAGCTATTCAATTGCTCAAATATGTAAAAGACTATCCGTTTAGGAATAGCGTTAATCGGTGGTATAGTGGAAACTGAATCCAAGATAGTGTGACGTCGCGTGCGCAGCATTATGGAGAGAGAGAGAGACAAGGATCCTCTACCAAGATGGCCGCTGGGGCACCGCTAGGTGGTAAAAAAGGCGTCTGGGCAGCGATCTCGTGAGGATATCTAGTATCAAACTTTTGTAAGGAGGTATCCACTACGCCACCAATGATATACATACAATACAAATGGTATGATTGAAATACTAAATATAATCGATAAACAGTTCACAGAGAAAAATGTTTGGAAACACATATAATAGTGTATAGAATTAGTTTAATTAGAAAAGAAAAGATAGGGTTAAGAAAAAGATCCACTTTCAATGAATGAGTGGTAAGAAGAAACAGATAAAATATCTTAGAGAAGATAAAGTCAATGTTGTAGAGAAAAAAATCAATCTGAAACAAGTTTACATCACCTTGCTGCTGGAGCAGTAAAGAAAAGGGAAGAGAATTGTCCATAACCTGGCTTAATTACCGTGTACTGTGATTTGATTAGTTGTACAAATATACTATGTTACTTTTTTGTGTACTTGTAAAACTGCTGAAGTTTAGACGGTAAAAGAAAGTAAAGCAAAATAGGAGCCTTCTGTATTGTCATAAAATTGTTTATTCCACATTCTTGCTGAAATCTAGTCTGTCCCCATAGGTTTTAGCTGTGTCCCCAATTATATTCCTACTGTTTTGTTTGTTGTCATCAGCTATCCCCTTAGGAAAATTTGGGTGAAATTTTCACTTTAGGTTTATCGCATTGTTTTAGCATTTTTCGGAATCCAGTAAATTGACAAAAGTTTGCACCTCTGGCCTAAGTGGCAATTGGGGTCTCACTGAGAAGGCTAACAAAGGTGATTGTAATACATAGGGCCACCCCCATAGAACAGTCACTGGCTGGGTGAATTTTTAACATCCAGTTATATACTGCTAGTTTTAATACTGGTCTTGAGGAATTGAAAATTGAATCATTGACGTGTGCGGCCAGGAATGCCAAGACGCAGCACGCATGTGCATTAAGGTAAGACTTTGTGACATGGTTTGCTAATTTCACAGGTTCACTATTTTCTCGCAACACCAGCATTGTTGTAACACAAGTACAGCAATTTTATGTAATAGCTGTAAGCCTGAGTGATTGTCTGTGTATTTTAACAATACATTTTTGAATTTTTACCTGGTAAAATTTTGGAGCGAGCGATAAGGGAAGAATCCATATGAGCGATGTTTCCTGCATTTGCCTTTGCATCTGGGACAGCTAGATTTGAGCGCACCCACTTTACAGCTAAGTTATAAGCTCAATAGGATGTGAGTACGGCTCTTGCAATATATGTATGTGAAGGTTTAAGACTTGAAGCATATTTCACTATTTGAAGTTATTTTTCTTTTGGAGGTTTCTTTCAAAGGAGAAGAAGATTACCAGACAGTGGATATATTTTGGGACTATAACCTTTAGTGTACATTTGTAACACATTGTTTGTGTCACAAGCAAAGAATGTCTTTCCTATTGCATCTATTTTAGAATTTCTTCATTTAACATAATATTTATAATTAAAATAAGGATCCAGGAAGGGAAATAAGGAAAATAAAGTGTAGTCAGGTTTCCATTTTTAAAAGGACAGGAAACCCCAAAATTTTCTTTCATGATCTGGACAGAACATACAATTTTAAATAACTTTCCAATTTACTTCTATTATCAAATTTGCTTCATTTTCTTGTTACCCTTTGCTGAAGGAACAGCATTGCACTACTGGCAGTTAGAGGAACACATCTAGTTAGCCAATTACAAGAGACAAATGTGTGCAGGCACCAATCAGTAGCTAGCTCCCACTACTGTAGGGTATGTGCATATTCTTTTTCAAAAAGGGATACCAAGAGAATGAAGCAAATTTGAAAATATAAGTGAATTTAAAGGGACATAATACTCAGATGCTAAATCACTTAAAAATGATGCAGTATAACTGTAAAAAGCTGACAAGAAAATATCACCTGAGCATCTCTATGTAAAAAAGGAAGATATTTTACCTCACAATATCCTCAGGTCACCAGAGTAAGTGCTCTGTAAAAAGTTATACTTCAGTTACTGTCCAGCTGTGGGTAAAAAAAAGGAAGAAAAGAACAGCAGCCAATCAGCATCAGCAGTGCTGAGGTCATGAACTCTTTTACTGTGATCTCATGAGATTTCAAAGTAAACTTCCTTAAACTGAATAGGGAAATAACTTGAGTGTGCATGAAGCACTCTCCCTTGCAGGTCCCGGGACAGGCATACTGATTTGCTGCTTAAAGTCCTTTGCAATGGGGTGTGAATACTTAGGACATTTTGAGGTAAAATATCTTCCTTTTTACATAGAGATGCTTATGTGATATTTTCTAGCCAGCTTTTTACAGCTATGCTGCATCACTTTCAAGTGTTTCAACATTTGGGTATCATGGCCCTTTAAAAGTGTCTTAAAATGACATGCTCTATCTAAATCATGCAAGTTTAAGTTTGACTTTTCAATCCCTTTAAGGGCAAAGAAAAAAATATTTTAAAACCTCTGTGTCTATCATAATGAAGAGAGAGCTCACTAGTTTTTACGATACAGGAACTGTGTGAAGTGCGTGAAAAGGAATCCGACCGCCCCTCTAGAAAGTTTTCACATTAATTTTGACTTTACTCTCCTCAAATATCAGGATTCATGTCATGACATCACTCCGAGCTCCCGGCGTTTCAACGTGTCTTGCTGTCGCTGTACTCAACATTGTTCCCTTGATATCCTTGATATTATTTGCTGAAAGGCAGGTAGGTATGCTCAGGTTACACTATATGGCAACAGATTTTAGGATACACAAAAAGAGAGAAGCGCTCAACCAAGGAACGAACAATAGTGTAAAAGCTTATTCTATGGCTAGTTACCACTCACGAAGCAGTCCCTTTATGCCCAGCTTGTGCCATCAGAGAAGAACTTACCTGTAGTATATCAGTCTAATCCTGACTAAACAGTACAGTCCAGTCCCGAAATACCTGGCAGTCCCTCTCTGAACAAGAGACATAGCAAACCCCAGACATACGTTTCGGCCTAGTGTCTGTTTTCCTTCATCACCCTTAGGGAGACTTCGCCAAGAGTCATAATTTGCACACACAAAGATAGAAAAGTGCCCAACCAGAGAAGGAACAATATTATTATTATCAGTTATTTGTAAAACGCCAACAGATTCCGCAGCGCTAAGCGCAATAGCTTGTTCTATGGCTAGTACATTGCCCAGCATGTGCCATATACAGAGAATAACTTTTTTAGGTCGTTTTGTAATAGTTTAAGGGACACAAGATTCTGATTTAGCTTTTTAAAGGGACATTAAACCCAACATTTTTCATTTATGATTTAGTTAGATAATAATTTACTTATATTATCAAATTTGCTTGTTCCCATGTTATTCTTTGTTGAAGAGCTATCTAGGTAGGTAGCGTGCACCTATCTGGAGCACTACATGACAGGAAATAGTGCTGCCATCTAGTGCTTTTGCTAAAGTATAACATTGTTGCAAAACTGCTGCCATATAATGCTGCAGATATGTGCATACTACTCAACTTAACTTCTTCTCTTCAACAAAGGATAACAAGAAAAAAGAAATCTTGATAATGTAAGTAAATTGGAAAGTTTTTTAAAATTGTATTTTCCATCTGAATTATGAAAGAAAAAATTGTGGTTTTATGTCCCTTTTAGATTAATTGTCTATAAATTGGATGTTGCTTACTTTACTGTTACACAGTAGCTTCAGCAGAGGCATGGGAGTGTGCTCAGTTGTTCTTTAATGGGGCCGGAAAAATGGCTTTTGATTGGCTATACAGATGGCACAAAATTTGAAAATAAGACTTTGGGGGGTAGTTATCAAGCCATCAACCTCAAATACGCTAGAATTCCGCAGCGTATTTGTGGCGAGGCTGATTCGCCTTAGTTATCAAAGGCTCGAAACCGGCAAAAGTAGAATTTTGTGACGTAAACTTTGATCTGCCGGTCTCAGTCCGCCACAGATCGATGCTTACGTCACTCCAGATGTTCCGCCCAAAAGTGCGGCACAATCTCACTACTTTTGATAGTTATCAAATGACTAGCAGGTACGCTCAGCACTTTTCCGGCCCAGCGTACCTGGTTTTCAAACCGCCACCCTGGAGGCGGCGGATCCCATAGGAATCAATGGGAGTATAACCATAGCGAAAGTACAAGTTCGCTGCTGACAGACATCCCATTGATTCCTATGGGAGCTGTCTGCACCTAACACCCTAACATGTACCCCGAGTCTAAACACCACTAATCTGCCCCCCCTACACCGCCGCAACTAAATAAAGTTATTACCCCCTAAACCGCCGCTCCCGGAGCCCACCGCAAGCTACTCTATACATATTAACCCCTAAACCGCCGCTCCCGGAGCCCACTGCAACTATAATAAATGTATTAACCCCTAAACCGCCACTCCCTGAACCCGCCGCAACCTATATTAAATGTATTAACCCCTATCCTGCCCCCCCTACACCGTCGCCACCTATAATAAATTTATTAACCCCTAATCTGCCCCCCCTACACCGTCGCCACCTATAATAAATTTATTAACCCCTATCCTGTCCCCCACTACGCCGCCGCCACTGTAATAAAATTATTAACCCCTAAACCTAAGTCTAACCCTAACCCTAACGCCCCCCTAACTTAAATATTAATTCAATAAATCTAAATAATATTTCTATTATTAACTAAATGAATCCTATTTAAAACTAAATACTTACCTTTAAAATAAACCCTAATATAGCTACAATATAAATAATAATTATATTCTAGCTATCTTAGGATTTATTTTTATTTTACAGGCAACTTTCAATTTATTTTAACTAGGTACAATAGCTATTAAATAGTTATTAACTATTTAATAGCTTACCTAGCTAAAATAAACTGAAATTCACCTGTAAAATAAATCATAACCTAAGTTATAATTACACCTAACACTAAACTATACTTTAATAAATTATTCCTATTTAAAACTAAATACTTACCTGTAAAATAAACCCTAATATAGCTACAATATAAATAATAATTATATTCTAGCTATTTTAGGATTTATATTTATTTTACAGGTAACTTTGTATTTATTTTAGCTAGTTAGAATAGTTATTAAATAGTTATTAACTATTTAATAACTACCTAGCTAAAAGAAATACAAAATTACCTGTAAAATAAATCCTAACCTAAGTTACAATTAAACCTAATACTACACTATCATTAAATTAATTAAATAAACTACCTACAAATAACTACAATTAAATACAATTACATAAACTAACTAAAGTACAAAAAATAAAAAAAGCTAAGTTACAAAAAATAAGTTACAAACATTTTAAAAATATTACAACAATTTTAAGCTACTTACACCTAATCTAAGCCCCCTAATAAAATAACAAACCCCCCAAAATAAAAAAATGCCCTACCCTATTCTAAATTAAATAAAGTTCAAAGCTCTTTTACCTTACCAGCCCTTAAAAGGGCCATTTGTGGGGGCATGCCCCAAAAAGTTCAGCTCTTTTGCCTGTAAAAGAAAAATACAACCCCCCCCAACATTAAAACCCACCACCCACATACCCCTAATCTAACCCAAACCCCCCTTACAAAAACCTAACACTAATCCCCTGAAGATCATCCTACCTTGAGTCGTCTTCACTCAGCCGAGCAGCAATGGAACCGAAGTGGACATCCGGAGCAGAAGAAGTTAATCCTCCAAGCGGTGCTGAAAAAATCTTCCATCCGATGAAGTCATCATCCAGGCGGCGCTGAAGAAGTCTTCGATCCGGGCGATGTCATCTTCCAAGAGGCGCTGAAGAGGTCTTCTATCCGGGCGATGTCATCTTCCAAGCCGGGTCTTGAATCTTCCTCCCGCCGACGCGGAACCTCCTTCTTCACCGACGGACTACGACGAATGAAGGCTCCTTTAAGGGACGTCATCCAAGATGGCGTCCCCTCAATTCCGATTGGCTGATAGGATTCTATCAGCCAATCGGAATTAAGGTAGGAAAAATCTGATTGGCTGATGGAATCAACCAATCAGATTGAGCTCGCATTCTATTGGCTGATATTTAAGTTAGGGGGGCGTTAGGGTTAGACTTAGGTTTAGGGGTTAATAATTTTATTACAGTGGCGGCGGTGTAGTGGGGGGCAGGATAGGGGTTAATAAATTTATTATAGGTGACGACGGTGTAGGGGGGGCAGGATAGGGGTTACTAGGTATAATGTAGGTGGCAGCGGTGTCCGGGAGCGGCGGTTTAGGGGTTAATACATTTATCAGAGTTGCGGCAGGGTCTAGGAGTGGCGGTTTAGGGGTTAATACATTTATAAGACTTGCGGCAGGGTCTAGGAGCGGCGGTTTAGGGGTTAGTAACTTTATTGAGTTGCGGGAGGCTCCGGGGGCGCCGGTATAGGGATAGAACAGTGTAGTTTAGTGTGGGTGCTTAGTGACAGGCTAGCAATAAAGCTGGGAAAAAGCCGAAGAGCAGCGAGATCGGATGAGTGATAACTCTCACAGGCTTTTTGACAGCTTTATTTGATAACTTAGGCGAACGTATTCAAGGTCCGCGGCGGCGAAGGTAGGCGAGCTTAGGCGGGCGTATTGGGCCGGCGAAGGCAGAAAAGTAGACGGCTTGATAACTACCCCCCTTTGGCAGGTGAAAAACCTAGGGAGTATGGCAGGAGGCAACTTTGTGGGGATAAACAACTCCTTAAACAAGCTCTGGAAAGCCTCAGGATGGGATTGTTTAGCACTTTAAGTCAAAGTAAGTGCTATGCTGAAAATATTTCTTTATATGTCTACTGCCCCTTTAACCGTTGTATTTAAACCTGAATGATTATGGCTCAAATATATATTATTTACGTGATACATTATGTTTGTGTAGTGTGTCACCTTAGTCTTCTCTTGGCTGCGTCTATAGAACAGAAATACCTCAGCTATATTGATGCATTTATTTGATGAATAAGATTGAGATGTTTTTGATTGAGGTCATATGCCTGTGGATTAAAATGCTAGGGGGAAATGTAAAAAAACACCAAACTGGAGATAGCTAAATAGGAAATTAAGTTCCATCATGATGCTTTTTGGGAATGTAAAAATATATTCAAAGCTTTTGTGCAAAATGTTACATTATTTGTTTTCAAGAAGAATTGTGTTTGTATTTTCTTTGAAGTGCCAGAACCCCCTAAATAGCCACCAAATGTTAGTGTGTATGCATTGGGTCATAAAGTCACTGAAACTCTTAGTCACAGAGATACACAGGATAAAGTTTATGGCTTAAGCTGTCAATAGAATGCCTGATGCAAAACAGGCCCTTCATTACAAAAACTGACCAGGTCACTGGCAGGACATTGGTATATTATGTACATATGTGGGTTAAAAGTGTTATAACCTTAATGGCAGGTAAATATGACAACCTATGGCATATTTGGTATCAAACCGATTCTCTCAATAAACCTAAAAGGTTCTAGACATGTAAATATAGAAATTTCTTACCTAGCAGAAATGATACTGGATTGTATAATTTCAGGCAACAAATTAGTCTATTGAAGGTTGTAAAGACAGGGGGGTTTCTTAGCCCGTCCAGGAGGGTGTGGTTAAGCAACATAATCTCTGAAAAGTAGGGTTTAAGAATCTTATTTTTTAACAATAAGATTGTCATTCTTACAAGGGGAGCTGCTGTACAGAGTAAGGATCCATCTTCTTATGCCATTCCCCTGGCGCAGATCTTGAAGCTAGTAAAGTATTCAATTCTGTTTTTCTCCTTTTTATTTTAAAACACTGTTTGCGTGTGTAATTTTATTTGCAACAACTTTTTATTAATAATGCATTGTGCATAATATTTTTGGCATAATAAATAATTCCTTTATTAAGTTTGGCCTTTGTCTAATAATTGAACCACGTTACTGAAAGAGACTGGAATATTAGAACTGTATAATTTAGGTTATTTTCTGCTAAATTGTATTTCTAGAGTTAATGTGTAAAGTCTGGGGTTTTCCTTAAGATTTTCACTTTAATAAATTTTAAGTGGTGGCAGCATTTGAGCTATAGGATTTATAGTTTATTGTGGGTGACATTACAAGGGAGTGTTGGGCATTTCTCTTACGTCTAGTACAGATTAAGGGAGTGCGAATTAACTCTTGCACCCACTAAACTGAATCACAAGCTTGCCTGGTGTGTCTAGATTGTGACCTATAGGTGACAGAAAAGGGGGCTGAAAACCCTTTCTGTGCCAAATAAGTGACTGGCACAGGGTTGGATAACCTTGGTTCGTCACACTACCAAACATATTTTGTGCTTTATAAATGAAGTTAATGGTCTGGCAAACTATGGGAGTTTGTTCTTCTTCATCACAGAAGAACCTGAGACAAGTTGTTGGACAAGTCTTGACTAGGGCATCTCACTAATTTGATACAACAAACTGTACCAGTTGTGGCTCCAGCTCAGTGAGATGTTTACATGATTCTCTTGCCTCAGAGCAAAATGCATTTTTTTGTAATTGAGTTTTCTAAATTTAAATGTGAATGGGTTGCAGGAGACTGGATAAAGTTAAATATTACTATGTGAAGAATGTGGCCTGGTTTCCAAAGCTGTTGTAAACTGTTTAGACAGAAAATGTATCCAAAGATTATAATGTAGATTCCTGTTGTTACCACCAGTTTACACAATTTACAACAGTGATAGAAACGTGGTCTCTGTGTGATGTGCTGTGAAATAGGAATAACTCATCTATACTATAATCTCGTTTGTAACGTGTCTGTCGGTGTCGCCAGTTGCGCACGCATCCTCAAAGGAATGTTGGCAGCGTGAGGCAGCCAAAAGAATGTGGTTGCCATTTTCGGAATCCACCGGGATGCAACGAAGGCAAACGGAGCATTACAAAAAAAAATCTAACCACCCACAATAAGAGGCCTATTTATCATATGTCTTTCGGATCAGATCCGACAGACATCGCTGAATGTGGAAAGCAATACGCTCTCCGTATTCAGCATTGCACCAGCAGCTCACAAGAGCTGCTGGTGCAACGCCGCCCCCTGCAGACTCGCGGCCAAACGGCCGCTAGCAGGGAGGTGTCAATCAACCCGATCGTATTTGATCGGGTTGAATTGCGGCGATTCCTGTCCGCCTCATCAGAGCAGGCGGACAGGGTTATGGAGCAGCGGTCTTTATACCGCTGCTTCATAAATGATGTTTCTGGCGAGTCTGAAGACTCGCCAGAAACACGGCCCTTCAAGTTCCATACGGAGCTTGATAAATGGGCCTCAGAGTGTTAAAAAAAAAAAAAAAAACTTACCGCCCGCATTAAGAATTTAAAAAAAAAACTAACCGCCCGCAATAAGCATTAAGAAAAAAACAACAACCAACTACCTAATAAAATTATTAACCCCTAAATCCGCCAACCCCAACATCGCAAACTACCTAATACATATATCAACCCCTAAATTGCCATTAAACCACACCGCTAATTAACCTAATAAATCTATTAACCCCTAAACCGCCATTAATCCACATCGCAATTAACATAATAAATCTATTAACCCCTAAATCGCCAAACCCCACAATGCAAATAACTGATCACTAAGCCCCCTAACCTAACACCCCTAAATTAACCCCATTACATAAATTTTAATAATCCTAAATTACAATTAAAATAAAAAAAACTAACATTACTTTAAAAATAAAGAAAACTAAATTTAAACTAATCTAAAATTACAGAAAATAAAAAAGTCTAACATTACAGAAAATAAAAAAGTCTAACATTACACAAAATAATAAACCACATTATTCAAAATAAAAAAAATAAACCTAATCCTTATGAAAATAACCCCCCCCCCCCCCGAAATAAACCCCCCCTAATCTAAGGATAATCTACCAATAGCCCATAAAAGGGCTTTTTGTAGGGCATCATCTTCTATCTTCATCCATAGTGAAGGCGGCGCAAAATCGAGGTCTTCCCAGATGTGGTGATCCTCGGTGGCAGCGCTCCTCAGAGGCGTGGAGGCTCCTCTTCATGCGATCCTCTGCCGAACACTGAAGATTGAATGCAAGGTACCCCATATTTATTGGTGTATCTTGCATTCCTATTGGCTGATATTTTAAAATCAGCCAATAGGATAAGAACCATTGAAATCCTATTGGCTGATTTGAACTAGGCTTTTTTGTTTTAATATTTGGGGTGGGTTTTTTATTAGATTAGCATTTTTTTGGACTTGAAAAAGAGCTGATTGCCCTTTTAAGGGCAGCAAAAGAGCTGAATGCCCTTTTAAGGGCAATGCCCATACAAATGCCCCTTTAGGGGCAATGGGTAGTTTAGTTTTTTTGGTGTTAGGGGGATTTAGTATTTTTTAGAAGTAAAAGAGCTGTTTAACTTAGGGCAATGCCCTACAAAAGGCCCTTTTAAGGGCTATTGGTAGTTTAGTATTAGATTAGGGGGTGTTTTTATTTTGAATACCTTTGTTTATTTTTTTCTGTCATTTTAGTTTTTTTTGTGTTTTTTTTACTTTAGCTTGAGGGGTTGTAGTTTTTAAAGTGAAGGGCAATTTGGATGAATTAGTGCCCGGTTTTTAATAAACCTATTAAAAACAAGGGCACTTTAATTCATCAAAATTGACATTTCACTCCTTTTCTTAAAAAATGTATCTTTTAATCCTGAATGCCGCTCCAGCGATTCCCCCGGCTGTCAGACGCCTCTTCTTACATAAAAAAAAACGAATCCGACTTCCTCCAATCAAGGCTTTCCCCCCAGGGGATCATGGCCTGATGCAAAGCAATGATTGGAGGAAGCCGGATTCATCATTTTGGACCCGCAAAGAGGACTTGCGACAGGTGAAGGAAGCGCTGCAGCGGCTGACAGGATCAAAAGGTAAGTTTTTGAAGAAAAGGAGTGAAATGTCAATTTTGATGAATTAAAGTGCCCTTGTTTTTAATAGCTTTATTAACCTCTTAAGGACATATGACGGAATTTTTCCGTCATAAAACAATTGAGCAAACTGAAAGCTGTGTCCTTAAAGGGTTAAAAACCGGGCACTAATTCCTCCAAATTGACCTTCACTTTAAACATAGACTGCCCTCTGGTAGTATTTCATAAATATATTGATTTTTAATGTTTCTGCTCTCACACCAGTTTTCAGGTGAGCACAAATATAATTCTTAGCAACAACAGGGTGTATAGCATTTACAAATAAAATACTCTCTGGCTATTATTCTTTCCCCATAAGGCAGCATATCCTTTGTCAGAAGTTAAAGGGATATATGTTTACTAAATAAATAGTAATACATTTAATGCAGTGACTATGAAAATTCAGAAGTGAAATTTTAAATTAGGATTGATACCTTTTATATATTTATGCTACTTAAAATAAATAAATCAGTGACCACCAGCCTGAGCTTTTTCTAATCTAGCCATATTGTTAGCTGTATTTTCGAACTGAGCTGTGCTCCCAATGCTTGTGGTCAAGGGGATAAAGATGTTAGTACTTCATGCTTCTAGGATCCTCCTCAATAGTACTGGTGTATTTGCTTTTTACTAACAGTATTATCTCTTTCACAATGAGCAATCACAGAAGTTGGAGTGTGCTCAGATTCAAGTGTACTGCTCAGGTGACACAGCTTCTGATTGGCTGTACAGCCCAAATCTATAAAGTTAGAAAAAAAATCTACTGGTGGACAGATTCATATCTTCTTAAGCATAAACACATTTTTTTTTATTTTTTTCAGTGCAATATATATATATATATATATATATATATACATATACAGGTATATATATATATATATATATATATATATATATATAAATACATACATACATACACGCACACACATTTCCTCTTTTAGATGATAATAATAATAATAATAATAATAATAATTCTAATACACATATAATAAGAAACACATTAAAATCTTATTTACCATCCCTTTTTTTATTGCTAGTAACACATTTAAAGAGAAGGCAAGACCAGATGTATTATACAAATTATGCAGCATTAGAATATCAGTTAAATGCAGCCACCAACCAGCAAGAGCTGCCCAGGTGTTGAACAAAACATGGGCTGGCTCCTATGCTTACATTCCTGCTTTTTCAAATAAAGATAGCAAGAGAAAAATGTATAATATGAATAAATTAGAAAGTAGCTTACAATTGCATGCTCTATCTGAATCATTAAAGAAAACAATTGGGGTTGTGTGTACCTTTAATTAGGTCATAAACTGGATTAACTCTTGTTTTGCCAGTAAAGCATACAATTCATTTTCTTTACAACTGGCAGGAGGTACATCATGAAAATCTCTAAATACATCTCCAGGGATCTGTGAAGGTGAGAATTGCACATTGCTTGCATCACTACACAGAAGTGTGTTCTGGGAAATTGGCACTGTGCAAAGAGAGGTGTTGCTGCATAATGAGGATGTGATCGGTGTACCAGAGGGTAACACGAGAACAGAGCCATGAAAATGACAGAATAATCATTAATAATGCACCTTAAAGTGAACTCATCATTGGCATACCAATTTTCTTTACACCTCAAACAATCAAAGGCTACCAAAATATCACATCTAAAAAATAAAATAAGTAAGATTTTACAGCTTGTTTTTAAGCACCCTAAAAAAGAAACGAGAGAGATATTTTAACAGAAACTGTTAGCTGTTGGTAAAGTACAAATTACATAAGGTCACTTGTACTTGGTACAAAATGACTACTTTTACATAAGGGTGGTTGATACAAGGAATAAACTTCCAGCAGAAGGGGTACAGATTTTAGATAAAATGCTCAGACAAACTGAGTGAAGGGACGTGAAACCCAAATTTGATTCTTTCATGATTAAACCAGAGCACGCAATTTTAACAATGTTCCTAATTACTTCTTTTATCTAATTTGTTTTATTCTCTTGGTATCCTTTCTTGAAAAGCATACCTTAGTAGGCTCAGGAGCTGCTGATTGGTGGCTGCACATATATGCCTCTTGTTATTGGCTCACCTATGTTTATTGCTGTTTCTCTAACAAAGGATACCAAGAGATCGAAGCAAATTAGATAATAGAAGTAAACTGGATATTTGTTAAACTTGTATACTTTAAATCCCAAAAGAAAATGTGTGTATTTCATGTCCCTTTAATGAAAAAAAAATCTATGCTTTTATAATAAATCATTATAAAATACACAGTACCAGATTGCGAGTGAAGTGCTAACATTAGCGCGCAAGCGATAAGGGATTTATCACTGGTGTTTGCACTTATCGGTTTACCTTTATGCTAGAATGATTACCGCATCCTCAGAGCTCTGGTTAACTGTTTTGAAAAAACAAAAACAAAGAAGTGTCACAATACACATCAAAAATACATTACAAAGTATACTTACTCATAAAACAATCTAATAAAAATTATTCCAAAAAATAATTGCACACAAAAGTTATAAGGGCTCAAAATTATCATGTCTCAGGTGTTAGAAAAAAAGGCTTCAAAGGGGTTTAACATAGAGATACATACATATACATATATAGAAGTGCATTAGAGCCCTTTGCAGTTAAGTAGATGAAAACATGTAAAAACATATTTATGCAATATTCATTTTTAATGAAGTTTTAACTATGTAGATATATATTTTACCAAAAGAATGTCAGATATATGTAGAAATATGTATTTATGAAGACATAGAACATATTCTGCTATGTGAAGAACATTGGAATGTGAAATATTCATATTTTCAAGTCGGGTTAATGCACATGAGAATATGCAATCGGGTTTGTGAGCGAGTTGGATGCTTTCCAATTTTTTTGTTCCATTGACTTCTATGGGGGAATTTGTGAAGACGCACACAATATTCGAATTTAGGCTTATTGTGCTTGTCAGGTTAGCGTATGAGTGAAAACAGTTTACCTTCAACGTATAATACAACCACAACCTGACAAGGGCAAAAAGCCGAAATTCTATCGCAGTTAACGCTTGAGCGGGAGCGTTAATTAGCACTTCACTTGTAATCTGGCCCACAGTGTTTTTGAAGACTGAAATCAATCATCCTCACTGCAACACCCTTAACTAGTTTATGGGACTAGTTAGAAATAAAGGTGACTCTTTATATAATTTAGGTGTGGCTACTTGTTGAGACAGTCCAATAATAAATATACTGAACTGAATGGTACAACTTGGTAGCGATTTGGTATGAAAGAGTATTGAGAGAAAAACCTATTGTTCTGTACAGTGAATGGTAGAGTCTTATAAAACAATATAAATGAGTAAATCAATATGACAGATGATATGATTCCTCTCTTCAGAAATGGTAATCACTTAAGAGATATAATAGTGTTATTATAATATGTTTCAACAATGAGTTATAATCCAGTCCATACAATGTTAGAAAGCAAAAGTTTAAAGTCATGAAGAATAATGGAAGACAATTATTTAAAAGACAGTCTGGGGCACACATAACACTAAAATTGGACTCCATATGGAGAATACTTGCACTTGAGTTGCGGCAGGATCAGCAGGAGAAATACTCAATCCGAAATAAGTGAAAGACTGCTGGTGGAGGTTAGACTATAGCAGAGGATCTGTGACAGGCAGGGAGAGGAGGAACAGAGGGAGACAAGCAAAGGATTTTGCAAAGAAAGGCTGGATGAGGAGATAAGGTAGATTCTTGATCCGAAGCAGGAACAACAGGCAGAGGTAACAGGAAAGGATAAGGTAACTGCAATACACTAAACTGGAGTGAACAGAAGTTACACCTTACAGCTTGCGATCTTCAAGAAATTAGTTTAGGAGAGTCAGACCTTATAAAGGTTGATTACAGGTCGAGGAGGAGTTATATTTAAAAAAAGGTACAGGTGATATTTGACAGTACCCCAACTGCAATGAATCCTCTATGAGGATTCTACTCTGGGCTTAAGCGGATGTTTCTTGTGAAATGAAGCTATCAGGTCAGGGGCATGTATATCTGAGATAGTAACCCAAGAATCTTTTTCCTGACCATATCCACACAAATGTAAGGTATTCCAACTTGCATCATCTGAAACGAGAATCTAGATACTGTTCCATCTCTTATTCAAGGTGATCGTCAACTGGGATAGGAGGCGTCGGGATCAATATATGGTTTGGGTTAAGGTCTTTGATGTAGGGTTTCAGTAATGAAACATGGAAGGATGGATGTATTTTGTATGTTGCTGGTAATTTAAGCACAGCAGAATAAGAATTGATTATTCATGCAATTGAAAAAATGGACCTATGTATTGATTAGCAAGTTTCTTGGAAGGGACCTCAAGTCTTAGGTGTTTTGTTGAGAGCCATACCAAGTCACCCGTCTTTTAGGAAGGAGCAGATCTTTGTCTCAAATTATAATAATACTTTTGTTTCTGTTTAGTAGATGTTCTTTTAGAAGATCTGTTGTTTTTTTATAATGTTTAAGAAGTCTTGAGGTGCAGGAGAATTGGTAGTCAAATTCAGAAAAGGCAGAGTTGTCGGATGGTATCCATAAGTCGCCCTAAAAGGAGTAGTTTTCATTGAGGAATTGGCAGAGTTGTTGTAGGCGAACTCAGCCATAGGTAACCAATCAAACCAATCTTCCTGTAGGTGAGATACGTAACAACGTAGGTTCTGTTCTAAAACTTGATTCACCCTTTCTGTAAGACTATTGGTCTGGGGGTGATAAGCAGTAGAAAGTCTGGAATCAATTCTAAGGAGTCTACAAAGTTCCTTCCAAAATCTAGAGGTGAATTGCGACCTCTATCAGTAACAACTGTGTTAGGTAAGCCATGTAATTGAACTATTTGAGAAAAGAAGGTTTTTGCAGTTTTCTCCGCAGTGGTTAAGTGTTTGAGTGGTATGAAGTGAGCAAATTGAGTGAGATGATCAACTACAACAAGTATAGTATTATGTTGTTCAGAGAGTGGTAATTCAACTATGAAATCCATAGATATTACTGACCATGGAATATCAGGTATTGGCAATGGTGTTAGGAAACCAAAAGGTTTTTGATGTTCCAACTTGTTTCTGACACAAACTACACATGAACGTACATATTCATAAACATTATGAGAGAGTTTTGGCCACCATAAGTATCTAGAGAGCATTTCAGTGGTTTTAGTGATCCCAGGCTGTCCGGATAGGGAGAATCATGGAAGTGTTGTAGTAAAGAATTATGAAGAGATGAGGGGATATATAGGCGATCTCCATGGTATAATAACCCACTATGAAGTTTTTTTGTAGTTTATTTGTAGTCAGATTTTAATGCTGTAATTATATCTGATTCAAAGGAAGAGGTGAATCCAATTATTTTTTCTGGTGGAAGTATGTATGTATTTTCAGTCTTAGCGGTAGCGGATATTCTTCTATGCTTCTAGATAATGCGTCAACTTTGTTCTTTGATCTGGGACAGTAGGCGATTACAAAGTCAAATCTATCCAAGAACAAGCTCCAACGCACTTGTCTGGAGGAGAGTGTTTTTTTTTCCTGAGGTATTCCAGGTTCTTGTGATCTTTGAAAGTGAAGAAAAGTTTATTTGTACCTTCTAATAGATGGCGCCATGTCTCAAGGGCATATTTTATTGCCAAAAGTTCCTTGTCACCTACCGAATAGTTAATTTCAGTGGGAGTCAGAGTTTTGGAAATATAGGCAACAGGATGCAATGCAGGAGAAGTTATACTTCTTTGGGAAAGGACAGCTTCAATTCCAATGTTAGAAGCGTCCACCTCAACAATGTATTGGTGTTCTGGATTGGGCAGTTGTAGAATAGGAGCAGTCGTAAAGCATGATTTCAGGTGGTCAAATGCTTTTTGAGCGTCGGACGTCCAGCAAAACAGATTTTTACTAGTTAGTCTGTTGAGTTGTTTCACAATGGATGAGAAGTTATAAATTAACTTTCTATAAAAGTTAGTGAATCCTAAAAATCGTTGAAGTGATTTCACTGAAGTTGGTCTTTGCCAGTCAGTGATCACTGAAACTTTGTCTGGATCCATTTGAATCCCTTGAGGAGAAATGATGTATCCAAGAAATTTTATCTTTGTCACATAGAACTGACATTTTTCCAATTTTGCATATAATCTATGAACTCTGGATAAAACACAACGACCATGTTTGGAGTGATCCTGAGTATTTTTGGAGTATATGAGGATGTCATCCGGGGGATTACAGTGCACAAAAGGCATAACCCTATTCAAACAACCCGTAGCGGGTTCTGAAGGCGGTCTTCCACTCATCTCCCTCTTTAATCCTGATCAGATTGTGAATATTTTAGCCTTGTACAGTCTTTCAAGTAGTTCTGGAATGAGCGGAAGAGGGTATCTATTCTTTACAGTTATGTAGTTTAAAGCTCTATAGTTGATAATGGGTCTGAGGGTTCCGTCCTTGTTAGTGACAAAGAAAATTCCCGCTGCTGCAGAGGATGTTGATGGGCAAATGAACCCTTTTCTTAGGTTTTCATCTAAATAGTTGTGAAGGTGTTGTAATTCTTGTTGTGACAGAGGGTATAAACGTCCAAATGGTATATTAGCTCCTGGTTTGATGTCTATAGGACAGTCATAGGTCCTGTGGGGAGGTAAAATTTCAGCTTCTTTAAGATCAAAAACATCTAATAGATTGTGGTACTCTGGAGGAACTGTATGTTCAATATGAGAGATGGACACATATGGGTAGCAAGTGGATTGACAAAAAACAGACTTAAATTCTATTTTATTATTAGACCAGTCTATGCTAGGATTGTGTTTTTGTAATCATGGGTGGCCGAATATAACTAAATGTAAAGAACATGGGATGATATCAAATGATAATAATTTATTTTGCTAGACAATTTTGGCATCTATGAATAACCCAAAGGCTCCGGAGTCAATCATGGCTTCTGTCTGAATGGGTTGTTGAACCCACTGAAATGATAAAGGGAGTGAAAAGTGAGAATTTTGTTTAGTACATGAGAGGGTCTGGATGGAGAGTGTCTTACCCTTTTTCAGTTTAATGTTAGACAGGTAGATACTACATGATCCTTACTTGCACAGTAAGGGCAGACTTGAGTTGTGGCAGGATCAGCAGGAGAAAGATTCAATCCGAATTAGGTGAAAGATTGCTGGTGGAGATGAAATCAACCTGCTGCCGATGTGTCCAATGTTTGGATGAGAATGCAGCTGATGTCTATAGCTGATGACGTAGGAGGCTGTGAGAGAGTCTCAGGTGTAGCGGTCTGGTTAGAAGATAGCGGAGGATCTGTGATATGCAGGGAGAGGAGGCACAGAGGGAGACAAGCAAAGGATTGTCCGTAGAAAGGCTGGATGAGGTAGAATCTTGATCCGAAGCAGGAACAACAGGCAGAGGTAACAGGAAAGGATAAGGTAACTGCAATACACTAAACTGGAGTGAACAGAAGTTACTCCTTACAGCTTGCGATCTTCAAGCAATTAGTGTAGGAGAGTCAGACCTTATAAATGTTGATTACAGGTCGAGGAGGAGTTATCCTTAAAAGGTACAGGCTATATATGACACTCCCCACCCCTGTTTTAGAGGGGTATAACAAATGACTCAGTAATTAGGACACACATTATTCAATTACATATTAAACATAAGTAATAAAAGTATAATAATTTAAATGCAATCATATTAACATTTTCTTTTATTAAAGGGACACTGAACCCAAATTTTTTTCATTCGTGATTCAGATAGAGCATGCAAATTTTAGCAACTTTCTAATTTACTCCTATTATAAATTTTTCTTCGTTCTCTTGCTTTCTTTATATGAAAAAGAAGGCATCTAAGCTATCTTTTTGGTTCAGCACCATGGAAAGCACTTGTTTATTGGTGGGTGAATTTATCCACCAATCAGCAAGAACAACACAGTGTGTTCACCAAAAATGGGCCGGCATCTAAACTTACATTATTGCATTTCAAATAAAGATACCAAGAGAATGAAGATAATTTGATAATAGGAGTAAATTAGAAAGTTGCTTAAAATTGCATGCTCTATCTGAATCACGAAAGAAAAAAATTGGGTTCAGTGTCCCTTTAAGGAGACCAATACTGGTGGGATTATACAAAGGATCCTGACTTGTAACATCAAAAATGCTTCTAGTAAAATATTTTATTGTTCTTATGGTCATATCTATATATGCTGCACATGCCCACATTCAAACATCATCCCTGCTCAGAGAACCAGTAATATCATGTATTGCGTCAAAGAATGCATTATTTGCATTAGGGTTGCACCGATACCGATACTAGTATCGGTATCGGTGCTGATACCAAGTATTTGCATGAGTACTTGTACTCGTGCAAATGCACCGATACTTAAACCGATACCTCCAATTCCTAGCCATACCCCATCTTGTGGCGTTTTTCAAACTGCATGTTCCCATTTCATTTTAAGCTAGAGTGGAGACTTAACTAAAAATTGTTCACTTCTGTTCTGCCAATACAAATTGTTGTTATTTGTATTATTGTATGTCAGCAGTGCTCCAAAAGCTGCTACTTTACAGCTGGAAGCCGACCTGGGAGAGATCACTGTACCTCATACAGACAAACCCCTGAAGTACTGGGCAGTTAATTAACTGAGATTTAATGGCCCAAAAATATCTTTCTGACCCATGCAGTAGTGTGAAAAGCTTAGTGTCAAACGTCCTTACTGATAGCAGAAACAGACTTATAGCTGAACATGTAGAGATGCTTCTGTTCCTTAATAAGAACTTGCCACTAACTTTTGAAAAATTATTCTAATTGATAGATTGCCTGTTATACTGCTAGTTCTCATACATACAACAATTGTGCTCAAAACATACTGTACTCTGAGGAACATCCTTAGCCAGGGCTGGACTGGGAATAAAAAGCAGCCCTGGAAAAATATGAAGACCAGCCCTATTTTCTGTTTAGTCAGTAGAATGCAAATGCCCCATTTTTCTCAAAGGGGATTACTGGGTACTCTTTCCCCAATATTATTTTCAGAATTAAATTATATAACTTTTTATTAAGTACAAATGTCAGATTGATGAGTTATATAGGCACCCTACAATCCAATTGCATCAAGTAATCACCCCTTTAATTTGTAGCTTCCCAGCCCCAGCTGTTATTTATTGTTGTTGTTATTATTAATATATGTTATTGTAATATTTTTATTTATAAACATTTTCTGTGAACTTTGTGACAACAAGCACATAAAACTGTT
Organism: Bombina bombina; assembly: GCF_027579735.1. NCBI lineage: Eukaryota > Metazoa > Chordata > Amphibia > Anura > Bombinatoridae > Bombina > Bombina bombina. The sequence continues at coordinate 986,734,354 of NC_069499.1, read as the reverse complement.
TTATTATTTCAAAATTTATTTTGAGTTACAGTTCATAATTATAAAGAAGCTATCTTAAATCATTAGTCTTTATTGTGCTTGGTAAACTGTCATGTATTTGAAAAAAGTATTGGTACTTGTATTCGGTCTTAAAAAAGTGGTATCGGCGCAACCCTAATTTGCATAATAGTCATCATTACTGGCTCTCTAAGCGGGTCTGATTCTTGTATGAAAACATGGCCGAGGTGGCAACACTAAGTGCAGCACATATACATATGCACCCTAACAACAGCAGTATTCGTTACTAAAAGCATTTAAAAACTAATACAAGTATACTGCAAGCATACTTATATATCAAACTGAAAAACACTCATACACATATCAATTTTAAAGGGACAGTAAAATTCTTTTTTCCTTATTGTATTTCCAATGACTTGTTAAACCAGCTGTAGAGTATAAAATGTATGAGAAATTGCATTTTCAGGTTTATTTTTGTATATTAAATTGCTGGTTTTGCGCTTTGCAACCACAGCTATGTACAATGGGTTGAGCTTGCAGGCAAAATGAGATCTCATTATGTTATCACTGTGTACACACACTTGCTTCCTTAACTTGTGTCTGTTTGTAAACCAAAAGCCCAATACTTAGAGAGGACAATGTAAAATTATCATTTTATTACTTATCTCTTCTACCCCCCACCGGGAGTGTAATTTCTTCTGCTGGCTATGTTTACATAGTCTGTCAATAACTTTAAAAAGGACATGAAACCTCAATTGTTTCTTTCTTGATTCAGAAATAGCAGACAATTTTAAACAACTTTCCAATTTACTTCTATTATCTATGTTGCTTCATTCTCTTGATATCCTTTGTTGAAATGCATATCTAAATATGCTCAGTAGCTGCTAAATGTTTGCTGCACTTAGAAACCTTATGTGATTGGCTCACCTATGTGCATTGCTATTTCTTCAACAAAGGACATATTAAGAATTAAGCAAATTAGCCAATAGAAGTAAACTGGAATGTTTTTTTTAAAAATTGTATTCTCCATCTGAATCATGAAAGAAAATGTTGGGGTTTCATGTCGCTTTAAGTCCAAAATTTGGGATACCACAGGCTAAATCAGCTATTTCAAATACCGAAATATGCGTAAATGAGCTACTTGTAAACAGTTCAATACACTCCAGCAGGTAAAATAGATTATTTGAAAGAAATAAGAGGAGAAAATTTTGGGGTAAAATGTCCCTTTAACCATAATGTCCCGTTATATCTAAAAGGCTTACACAGCTTTGCTTTATATGAAAATCCAGCAGTGTAGGGGTTAATTGTGAGTAATTATGCAGTTTCAAGCTCTAGCTGATTTTCAGGATAATTCTTCTGGGAGGGTTAGTTAATTGGAGCAGTTACACCTTGAACAGAAAAAAAAACCCACATCAAAACAAGCTCGGCAGACTGAAAATGTTCTGCACTTCAGTTTGTGGCTCACATTTCCTCTTACAGCAAATTACATTAAGACAAGAATGTATGCATCATTAATGTACATATATTTAACAATAGGAATTCTCTCAATCATTCCTGCTTGAAAGGACAGTTTGTAGCGCACAACAATACAGGAAGGTATGAGCACACACAGCTATTGGTAGATGTCTGCTGAATCTATGTCAGTACAGTAAAATGCTGTAATATATCACCAGGTATGCAAAGCTCAGCATGAGCTGTATAACCGCTTCCTTCCAGTTTGGAGTTTCTTACTAACACAAGAAGCCTACGTAGAATCACATCACAATCAAGCTTACAAAATGGAGCTAGTATTAAAAATCAAGCAATGGCTATTTTTTTATTACTGCTTCACTTTTTGCAACTGTACGTCAGAGGTATTTATTAGTGGCAGCACAGTATTTGTGCATCACTAAACAATTACAGCTCCTCTTGGGTGGCAGAACTGTACTGGCAAATCACTAAGAAATATTTGAATAGAACAATACAGTAACAAATAAACACTGGCACATTTTATATAAGTACAGTTTTGATCCCTAAATGTTCTGATTCCCCAAGCGGCCCACTTTCTATTTAAAGGGACATTGAAGTCAGAATTAAACTTTTATGATTCGATAGAGCATGTCGTTTTAAGAGACTTTACAATTTACTTCTATTATCAAATAGTCTTTTATCTGCACGGTTTCTGGGGCACCAGTACCTTACTGAGCATGTGCAAGAGTTCACAGTGTATACATATGAATCTGTTGGCTGATGGATGTTGTCACATGATACAGGGGGGCTATCAAATTTAAAGACACGTAAAATCCAATCATTTTCTTTCATATTTCAGAAAGAGCATGCAATTTTAAACAACTTTCCATTTTACTTATATTATTTAATTTGCTTTGTTCTTTTGGTATCCTTTGTTAAAAAAGCATTTCTAGGTAGGCTTAGTAGAAGCAATGCACTTCTGGGAGCTAGCTGCTGATTGGTGGCTGCATATATATGCCTCTTGTCATTGGCTGATCTGATGTGTTCAGCTAGCTCCCAGTAGGGCATTGCTGCTCCTTTAGCAAAGGATACCATGAGAATGAAGCACATTTGATAATAGAAGTAAATAGGAAAGTTGTTTTGAATTGTATTCTCCATCTGAATCATAAAATATTTTTTTGGGTGTTTTATGTCCATTTAAGTACATTTTGAAATATGTCAACAACAAAAAAGATTGCTCATAAAAAATTCAGAGTAAGTGCTATTGAATTGTCTTATACTTGCTGAGTATGTATTTAATGGTCCTTTAACCCTTACAGCAACACTCTACACACCCGGTAATCCAAAAAACCATGGGCAAGATTACATATACGGCGCAGGCTTCGGCGCAAGCCCTGAAACCCACACCACCCGTAATTTCTCCTCGCACATCGGGCTATTACATATAGGGTGCCGGCAGTTCATAAAGTGCCATAAGTCGGATAAACTAGCGATGTCCAAAAATGAGCGTAAATACAAATTTCTGGAGTCGCTAGTGAAAAAAATAAACCCGACACGTAAAACCCCTATAATCCACCATCAAATCCACACCACAAGTAATAACTAAAGTATTAACCCCTAAATCCGCCACCAAACCCACACCGCAAGTTATAATTAAACTATTAACCCCTATATCCGCCATCAAACCCACACCGCAATAAACCTATTAAAGTATTAACCCCTAAATCTGCCAACCCCAACATCGCAAACTACCTAATAAAACTATTAACCCCTAATCTGCCATTAACCCACAACATAAACTACCTACTAAAGTATTAACTCCCAAAATCGCCAAAGCCCACAACACAAACTACCTATTAAAGTATTAACCCCTAAACCGCCAAAGCCCACAACGCAACCTACCTACTAAAGTATTAACCCCTAAACCGCCAAAGCCCACAACGCAAATAAATAATTAAATTACTAAGCCCCCTAACCTAACACCCCATAACCTAACACCTCCTAAATGAAGCCAAATTACCTAAATTACAAAATACTAAAGTTACTATTTTAAAAAAAACCCAACTAACTTTACTTTAAAAATAAAAAAAATACTAAATATAAATTAAAGGGACAGTCTAGTCAAAATTAAAATTCTGGTGTAGACTGTCCCTTTAAGCTACAATTACAGAAAATAAAAAAATCTAAGATTACAGAAAATAAAAAAACTAAATTATCAAATTTTAAAAAAATTATTCCTAATCCCTATGAAAATAAAAAGCCCCCCAAAATAAAAACACCCCCTAATCTAATGCTAAAGTACCAGTAGCCCTTAAAAGGGCTTTTTGCAGGACATTGCCACAAGATAAAAAGCTCTTTTACATTCAAAATACACAAAGTCCCCCCTAACAGTAATCCCCCTCACCCACCAAACCCCCCAAAATAAAAGAACCTAACACTAAAAAACCTAAACGACCCATTGCCCTGAAAAGGGCATTTGTTTGGGCATTGCCCTTAAAATGGCATTTAGCTCTTTTACAATGTGCCCACCCTAATCTAAATAAAATTTAAAAAAACAAAAAATTAAAAAAAAAACAAAGTCTAACCCCAGGTTGGTGCTCTCCGTTCCTGAAGTCCGGTGAAGAAGGTCCTGTGCCATGCGGTGAAGTCTTCTTCCAGGAACAATACGGCGCGGAGCTGAAGAACAATGACCACAGAGCTGAAGACCGGCGACCCAGGAACTAAAGACCGGTGACCCTGGAACTGAAAATTCATATCAGCCAATAAGATGAGAGCTACTCAAATCCTATTGGTTGTTCAAATCAGCCAATAGGATGAGAGCTACTGAAATTCTATTGGCTATTCAAATCAGTTAGGGGGGCACTTTGTGTATTTTGAATGTAAAATAGCTGTTTATCTTGGGGCAATGCCCTGCAAAAAGCCCTTTTAAGGGCTACTTGTAGTTTAGCATTAGGTTAGGGGGTGCTTTTATTTTGGGAGGGCTTTTTTATTTTCATAGGGATTAGGTTTAATTTTTTCAAATTTGATCATTTTGTTTTTTATTTTCTGTAATCTTAGATTTTTTTTTATTTTCTGTAATTGTAGTTTAGGGACAGTCTACACTAGAATTTACATTTTGACTAGACTGTCCCTTTAATTTATACTTAGTTTATTTTTTATTTTTAAAGTAATGTAAGGTTTTTTATTTTAATAGTTAGTAATTTTAGTAGTTTGTAATTTAGGTAATTTGGGTTCATTTAGGGGGTGTTAGGTTAGTGGTCTTAGAAATTTAATTATTCATTTGCGTTGTGGGCTTTGACGGTTTAGGGGTTAACACTTTAATAGGTAGTTTGCGTTGTGGGTTAATGGCGGATTAGGGGTTAATAGTTTTATTAGGTAGTTTGCGATGTTGGGGTTGGCGGATTTAGGGGTTAATACTTTATTTTTAGTTGCGGTGTGGGTTTGATGGCGGATATAGGGGTAATACACTTTATTAGTTATTGCGGTGTGGGTTGGCGGTTGACAGGTAGATAGATATTGCACATGCGTTAGGTGTTAGTTTATTTTTGCAGGCAGTTTCGGGAGTTACGGTGCTCCCATACTCAGCGCAAGGCCTGCCGCGGCTGCCTTTGTGTGGCGAGGTGAAAATGGAGTAAGATTTCTCCATTTTCGCCACGTAAGTCCTTGCACTGAATATTGGATACCAATTTGTGACGCTGTCCCATGCTAGCTTATGGGAGTAAAAACTGCGGGCAACGGGTGAAATATATGTGCCACATTTATATGCGGCGTTGGATATTGGATACCAAAACCGCATAAAAACCGGAGTCGCTGGCTCTTGCGGGTGACACCGCATATTTAATGGGGCCCCATGGATCTCCCATTGGTTAATCATTGACCTGGACTTCCTACAGTTATTAACACTAAGGGCCTGATATTCAAAACCTTGTCACTCAGGCAAGATTTGTCAGAAGTCTCCTCAGTACGGTGAGGCCCTTGGCAGTGATGTGCAGTCACTAGAGGCAGGTGAGGCAGTGCTTCACCTCTCATATGGGCAAAAATATATATTTTTTATGGGCTTTAAAAAAAAAAAAAAAAAATTGCAATTTTTTTTCCCCAGCATTTTTTTTTTCACAGATACATGTTGTGCAATGGAGAGGCACAAGCAGGTCTGCCCACCATTACACAACATGCTGCGCCACCTACTGGATTAAAGTGGTTAAGCTCATTGCATGTCCCATAATTGCTTATTTGAGGCAGTCCTATTTGGGCTGAACCAATCCAGTGAGAGGCATTAGTAAATGGAACTTAGGGTTGGGGCTGGATGTTAAATCATATAAAACAAAACAAAAACGGAAAAAAACAACTTTCATTTATTTTGTTGCTGTCCTGTGAAGCTGCCAGCTTTTGCTAAAGTGAAAAAGAGAGTTCTGTACTTCCCCTCTAAGTGCAGTGGAATGTAATAATACAGACAGAGGCAGAGCAGGAAGAGAGATGCAGTCAATGAGCAGTGTTTTAGCCACATCTTAGTAAGTTCTGCAACCTTAGATTTCACTGAAAGGGATTCTGTTAGTGAAAATTATAATTTAATGAATGTGGTTTAGTGTTTTTTTTTTTTTTTTTTTTACTGTTTTACAACACTTAAAGAATCGTTTTTGTATTTTGTTTCCTCAACCTTTACACCCACTAACTTAACAGCTTGCCTTCACTTTCTGAACTCTCTGTAGCTCTGCTGTTTTATTACTTAAAAAATCAGTGGTCTCTCTCCCCCCCCCCTTGTGTGTGTGTGTCTCTCTCTCTATCTATCTATCTATCTATCTATCTATCTATCCATCTCTCTCCTTATGTGTTGTTCTCCCCCATGGCCTCTCTGTCTCTCTTCCTCCCCCTCTAACTCTCTCATCACTTATGTGTCTCTTTAACCCTCTGTGTTTGATTTTGTCTCTCTCTCTTTCTCTAACCCTCTGTGTGTGATTGTGTGTTTCTCTCTCTTTCTCTCTCTCTCTAACCCTCTGTGTGTGTCTCTCTCTTTCTCTCTCTCTCTAACCCTCTGTGCATGTCTTTCTCTCTCTCTCTCTTTCTCTCTCTCTCTAACCCTCTGTGTGTCTCTCTCTCTCTCTTTTTCTCTCTCTCTCTAACCCTCTGTGTGTCTCTCTCTCTCTTTTTCTCTCTCTCTCTAACCCTCTGTGTGTGTGTGTCTCTCTCTCTCTAACCTTCTGTGTGTCTCTCTCTCTCTCTCTTTCTTTCTCTCTCTCTCTCTAACCCTCTGTGTGTGTCTTTCTCTTTCTCTCTCTTTCTCTCTCTTTCTCTAACCCTCTGTGTATGTGTTTCTGTCTACCTTTTATTTATTTAATTAATGAATTGGTAGTGCCATCTGATGGTGTGGCTTTATTTAAAGGGGTGGGGTCAAGCGCCCCACCATCTTTAAATTTCACCAGCCGCCACTGGATCAAGACATTTTTATATTTACTGAATAATGAAAGAATCTATAATCATAATTTGCAGCATTAAAGTAAAAAGTATGTTTTAAACATATTTTAATGGGCATGGATTTCTAAATCTCATAATCAGAGCAAGCATTTTGTTATCTGGCAAGTGTTTCTGTTACAATCCTTTAGACTAAAAACAGATGTTTACTAAGTTGACCAGTTTTCCAAGACACCATTTAAAGGGACATGAAACCCATATGTTTTCTTTCATGATTTAGAAAGAACATGCAATTTAAATAACTTTCCAATTTACATCTAATATCTAATTGTCTTCATTCTTTTGATATCCTTTGTTGAAAATCATATCTAAATATGCTCAGTAGCTGCTGATTGGTGGCTGCACATAGATACCTCATGTGATTGGCTCACCAATGTGCATTGCTATTTCTTCAACAAAGGATATCTAAAGAATGAAGGCGTATCCAAGCCACTGCCTCACCAGCCTCTGACGTCACTGCACGTCACTGGCCCTTGGAAAAACTTTAGTAACACAAATGTTATCTTGAGAAATGTTTATGTGAAACAGGGACTCTTACATTACAAGGTCTAAAAAAATCCCAAAGATTTTGCGTGACTTCTCTTTATGATGGCGAGGTTTTGAATATAAGGCACTAAATCACATAGAACTTCCAACATACCCAGCATTTTAGTAACTGTATCTTTGGATAAGTTTCACCCGTAAAAAGCAAAAGTTCCTACTATAATTCAGCCATTTGCAAAAAGTCCCTCCTTTACCTAACACCTTCCCTCTAGCACCAAACACCTTCTCAGTGCCCAAGGGCCCTAGCATCTCAGGGTCTTAGTATCTGTGAAAATAAAGATATTATGAATGTCTCTTCAGCTCTAATATATCCGACGTAGGAACTATTGTGATTCATGAATGGAAGGTCATTTTGTTATCTGTTTGCAAAACTAATAATGAATTACAAAATCATGCATATGTGTAGGTCCTACTGTCTGTGACACACCCAGCACTAGCACCCTAGTGAAACCTAATCCCATGAAACCATCCCATTGCAGGAAAGCTTTACGCTCACAATAGCCTGCTTCCATAGACTATAATGGGAGCCTCGTTCTCATGCTGCAAAGGTGGTAAGAAGCGCAGCGATGGGCAGTACATTTTAAATATATATGTATATGAATATATACATATATATTTATGTGTTTATATGTGTATACACATATATTAACACATACATATACATGTATATAAGCATATACATATATATTTATGTGTTTATATGTGTATATACATATATTAACACATACATATACATGTATATAAGCATATACATATATTTATAGGATTAACACAGTCCCCATAGTCCACAATGTAAAGGCACTTTTTGGTGTCTTTTTTTTTTTCACCCCACACCTGCTCACTTTAAACCCTTAAAACTGCTTTGTGCAGTTATAATTTTAAAACAATTAAAATGCTATTTTTTTATTATTTATAAAAACAACACTAATTTTTGAGGGGGGTCAATTGGGGGACATTTTTAAAATTAACCAGAGATCAGATCTCTGGTTAATTTTCAGAGCGCTAATTGCTACGGCGAACTCGCTGGTAGCATTAACCAGCCCCCTTTAATGCATGGTTAATTTTCGTGCACCTGTAAAAAAGCGTACCATAAATTAGCGCTACTCTTGCAATCTAGCCCAAAATCAAGAAAGAAGACATCACAATGCACAAATGAAATGGTAGGGTGTTTTTGTGGAGTTGTTTTTTTTTTTACTGTTTGTGGGTTTTAGGTACAGTTTTTTAGGGTTTCATACAGGGGAAATAGTACAAAATATAGAATGGATTAGAAATAAACTCTTGGCGTGCCTGAGCATTTACCTCTTACAAGCAACTGGGAACCGAGGATCGGTTAAAGAGACATGAAACACTGACATTTTATCATAACATTTTAAATTATGCACAATAAAATAAGTGCAATATTTTTAATTATTTATTCACCCTTCTTTTGCTATAATTTAAGTTTTGAAATTGTAAACATTGCACTCCTGTATGTGTGTGGAGTGGTGATCCTTGTAACTTTTCAATGGATTATTAAATACTGATTTTACTTTTCCTGAAGCACTGACTGTATTTCTTGCATCTTTCTGTTCTCATGGTTGTATTTGCGAGCGGTTTGGAAAATACCGCTCTGGCTTGAAATCCATTTGCAGCGTTGAAGGTGGGAGGAGTGTCAGGCTTCTGTACTCAGATACCGGCAATTTTCACTAGCGTGGAGATGCAGCCCCAGTATAAAAAACATGGAGGGGTATTACATATTGTGAAACACATAGAGGTCTGGACACTTGGATACTATTGTTGGGGAGTCTTACTTGAATACATATACTTGCTACAGGTAATTACTTTCTATTGACTCTGAAAGTAAACCAAATAGTAACAAAAAAAACAATACATTTGCAAGCATTTTTGTCACCTTTGGAGTCTGTTAAACAGGGCTGTCTTTAATACTGACTGGACCCTGTGCAAACATTTTCTTGGGCCCCCCATGCAATTTCACTCCCCACCCCAACATCCCAAAAAACAACTAAATCAATTTATTTTATAATTTTTTTTAAATGATTAGCCCAGCAGTGGATCATCCACTGCTGGGCTAATCATTTAAAAAAAATATGAAATTAATTGCAATATGTGAAACTGGACCTAAGCAGTACTAATAAGTAAATATATATATAAATTCCTCCACTGTGAATTAATTTAATATATTTATTTACAAATTAATTAAATGTTTTTTAATTTATTAATATATTATATAGTATATATTTTTTAAGCACATAAAATTGAATGCGATGCATGGCATCGCATAGTAAAAATCAGTGGCAGACCTAATGTCTACAGTGCCCCGGTGCAAGAATTTATTTTTAGCCCCCCTAAAAGTATCTCACCAGTTTTAGGATATTTACTACATATTTATTGTACAGCAACATTACCACTTTCATGAATACGAAGGGAATGCCTAACATAACAAACCTCCCTAACCCATATATGATTATTATTATCAGGTATTTGTAGAGCGCCAACAGATTCTGCAGCGCTATAAACATAGTTGGTATACAGGATAACATTTATAGGGATCAAATGGGTAGAGGGCCCTGCTGAGAGTTGCACTGTTATATACACAAACACTCTCCAGAGCATACACATATACATGTACACACAGACACACACTCTCCAGAGCATACACATATACATGTACACACACACACTCTCCAGAACATACACATGTACTCACAAACACATACTCTCCAGAGCATACACATACACATGTACACACAAACACACACTCTCTAGAGCAGTGCTTTCCAAACTGTGTGTCTTGACACACTAGTGTGTCGGCAGCAGTGGGTAGGTGTGTCCCTGCTTCAGCACAAATTTTTTTTAATTTTTTTTTTTTGATTTCTGACTTTGCACCTGCCTGCTAGGCATATCACATGATTGACACGTGATTGATACCTAGTGGGTCACAGATCATCTTAACCTATTGGTGCAGCTCAGTGGGAACTGAAACTATTCCCATTGGCGGCACATTGGCTCCTGACTGCACGTGTAGTCTCCTTAATTGGCTCGTGACTGCATGTGTAGTCAGTGAGTGGGACAGCAGTGTGTTTGCAGCGCGGGCAGTAGTCATTCGTACTCACCGAGCTCTGAGGGCAGCAGCTTAAATGCTGAGCTGAAGTCAGTGGGGTTTTTTGGCAACTAGCTCCCAGTAGTGCATTGCTGCTCCTGCTCTTGATATATGGATAGGAAGTGGAATCTTAAAAATGCTTGATGATGAAATGCGAGTGTCTTTATCTAATATTCCACCAAATATTCAGAAATTGTGTTCATCCCATCAACCTTATACATCCCATTAAAATAGCAAGTAGCTATTGGTGTTATTAAACTTTTTAATTCTTGCACATACATACTGTTACTTGTAAATACATTTCATTATTATATAATTTATGTATGTGTCTGTATCTCTTAAAACAAGTTAGTTTAACCTCCTTTTTGCTAGTACAACTGAATTACTGTGTCGCGAAATGATGTAGGTCTAAAAAGTGTGTCACCAACATAACAAGTTTGGAAAGCTCTGCTCTAGAGCATACACATGTACACACAAACACACACTCTCTAGAGCATACACATGTACACACAAACACACACTCTCTAGAGCATACACATGTACATACAAACACACACTCTCTAGAACATACACGTATACACACAAACACACACATTCCCTCTTACACACACATACTTTACAGCATAGATAATAATATAACCACACTTGGCATAACAAACAGCACTAAATGGCATATAACAGAATTCATTTAGATGGGGTGTTATTTTTATTTCCAATGAGAGTGGAAAAGGCTCTAGTAATCTGAACTGGAGCCAATATTCAAAATACAGAGTATGTGTGCACTGTGCAGTATACTGAGGTGCATCTGACCTGTAAGGGGGAATCCTGACATTTGGGGAGAGCAAGATCAGCTATGGATCATTTAATCAATCAAGCTGATGCTTTTGAATGTGATTCTGGTGGGAGGTTAGCAGAACTACTATGGGAAGATGTAAAATCTGAGACAGAGACAAACAATCTATAAAAATAAACCTTACCTTAATGTATGAAGTATCAGCATGACATTATACATCAGCCACATCAGCACATATCACTTCTCTGCTAGGTAGAAGTTCCCTTTTATCCTGAACTAGACAATGCTGCATGGGGGAGGGGCATGGGTGCACTCACTTATTCTTCCCACTGACACCTTTCTACAAAGCACCGTTCCCCTAAAAAACTTCAGTTAGCTGATCTGAGGGCCACAGCAGAAATAGCAGGGCTACGGGGACCAGCAGACTGGTGTCTGTCTAAGGCTGCAGGGATACAGTGTGTGACAAGTCACACAGCCTCACAACTGAAGAGAGCAGTGTCTGCAGATGTTCAAATCCTCATTTGCCTGCCAATCCGGCTTTCTGCTGCATGTGCCTACAGTCAGCCCTACCCTGAACAATCCCCACCACCAGGGCAGTTACCTGGTAACAGCGGTAACCCCAGCAGGACCTTTTCTGATGCAGTGGGATTGGCTGGATGCTGAGTTAGGGCTTTGCACAGTGCACACCTAAAACAGCACATGGCACTAGCTTGGCATGTCACATGACACTGGCACAGTCTGGCACAGTTTCTCACAAATAAATATTAGCAGAGAACTTTTGACTGTGACAGTATAAGGACTGACTGTGTGTGTGTCCCATGTCACATGACATCAGCAGTCTGACATGAACCAAAAAAACAAAAAAAATTAGGACCCACAACAAAGACTGTGCCCTGAGCAGCTGCCCCTTTTGCCCTGTGTTAAAGATGGCCCTGCTGCTAAAAGTACTATAAAAGGCATACTCATGATCGTCATAAATAAAGGAGTATATATATATATATATATATATATATATATATATATATATATAAATATGATATGAATGCCATAAGGCATACTATCCTTTATTTCTTTGTTGGAACTGCACACTACAGACTTCACAATTTTAACCCTGACTCAAATCGGTTCCTAACTGGCCTCAGCTAAGATTAAACAGTGGATATTTCGATAGCAAAGTGACAGTGACAAGCTTTGTATGTCCATTAACAAAACTGGATTTGCTCCTAATAAATGTCAGGCTTTGGGTTGAGTTTGACCCTTGAAAAACAATTACAGCAAACACGGTGGTAAAGGGTAATATTATTATTATTATTTATTTATTAACCGCCAACAGATTCGACAGCGCTGTCCATGGGTACAAAAATAAAAGTACAGTACAATACAATATAAAAGACACCAGACACAGTTTAACAAACAAATACAGGGGGAAATGAGGGCCCTGTTCCTGTGGGAACTTACAATGTAGATGGGTAGGAGGGTGAGAAACAGGAGATGGGGAATGCAAAGGTGAGAATGATGTTAGTGTGGAGTTAGATGAGGGTAGCTATTGGGCAAGTGGAATTCATTTGTTACTGATTTGGAGATAGGCTTCCCTGAACAAAAAGGGAGTGTTTAAAGGAGGAAAGGTTAGAGGAAAATCTGACAGCTCTAGGAAGTGTGTTCCAGATGGTTGGTGCCGCATGAGAGAAGCCCTGTAGTCTAGCATGGGAGGAGGTGATGGTAGAAGATGCAAGGAGCAGGTCAATGTTGGATCTTAGGGGGCAGGCTGGGGTATATTTGTTGGTGAGTTAGGACAGGTAGAGGGGACTGCATTGGTAAGGACTTTGTAGGTCAAGAGGATAATTTTGAATTTAATTCTGCTGTGAATAGGGAGCCAGTGAAGGGACTACCAGAGAAGTGCAGCAGATACAGAGCGTCGGGAGAGGTGGATTAGCCTAGCAGAGGCATTTAGGATGGATTGAAGAGGGGAGAGGTGGGAGAGAAGGAGGCCAGTTAGTAGGTTATTACAGTAGTTAAGTCTGGAAATTACCAGGAAGTGGATTAGTTGTTTAGTAGTTTCAGCACTCAGAAACGGACAGATTTTGGAGATATTGCGTAGGTGGTTGCGACATGATGGAGAGAGCAATTGGATGTGGGGTATGAAGGACAGATTGAATTTAAGTGTAACACCTAGGCAGCGGACTTAGGGTGTGAATTGAAGAGGGGAGAGGAGGGAGAGAGGGAGGCCAGTTAGTAGGTTATTACAGTAGTCAAGTCGGGAAATTACCAGGAAGTGGATTAGTTGTTTAGAGAGAGCAATTGGATGTTGGGTATGAAGGACAGATTGAATTTAAGTGTAACTCCTAGGCAGCAGACTTGGGGTGATGGGGAGATATTGGTGTCACCCACAGTGATTGAAAAGTTAGAATTAGAGGGGGGATTAGAAGGAGCTCAGTCTTGGACATGTTGATTATTAGGTGGTGAGAGGCCATCCATGAAGCAATGCCAGATAAGCAGACACTGATGTGAGAAAGGACAGAAGGAGAGAGTGAAGGGGTGGATAGGTAGATCTGAGTATCATCAGTATAGAGGTGATATTTGAAGCCACAGCTACTGATAAGTTAACCCAGTGAGGAAGTAAAAATAGAGAAGAGTAGAGGACCCAGAACAGAGCCTTGAGGTACTCCAAAAGACAGAGACAATGGAGAGGAGGAGTTGCCCACAAAGGAGACAGAAAAGGACCTATAAGAGAGATAAGAGTGGATCCAAGAGAGGGCATGACTGAAGGGGATGGTCAACGGTGTCACAGGTCAAGTAAGATAAGTAATGAGTAGTGGCCGTTGTTTTTAGCAGAAATAAGAACGCTAGTAACCTTGGTGAGGGCAGTCTCAGTTGAGTGTTGGGGTTGGTAGCCAGATTGCAAGGGGTCAAGCAATGAGTTGAAGGACAAGAAGTGGTTTAGGCGATCGAAAACTAGTTTTTCCAGGACTTTTGAAGCTAGCAGAAGGAGTGACATGGGGCGGTAATTTGCAGGAGAATTGGGGTTGAGGGAGGGTTTTTTGAGGATGGGGGTGACCTTTGCATATTTGAAGGAAGATGGGAATGAACCGGTAGTAAGGGATAGGTTGAATATGTGAGTAAGAGCTGGAGTGAGGGTAGAAGACAGAGAAGGTATTAAATGTGAAGGGATAGGATCAAGTGGGCAGGTAGTGAGGTGTGAGGAAGACAATAGGGAACTCACTTCATTCTCAGTGGTTGGGGGGAAGGTGCTGAGAGTGGTGGAGGGGGGCGGAGATGGAAGGTTGCAGTCTTGTGTTGGGATATTATTTCGGATTGTAAGTGTTTTGTTGAAAAAGTAGTCTGCCAGGTTTCGAGCACTAAAGGCAGATGAAGGGGGTGGTGCAGGTGGATAAAGGAGAGAGTTGAAAATGGAGAAGAGATGTTTAGGTTTGAGGAGTGAGTAGATATAAGAGAAGAGAAGTAGGTTTGCTTGGCTAAGTGAAGGGCAGAGGAGTAAGAAATCAGAGCAGGATTTCCTCCAGGCACGTACAGCAGCACGGGAGCATTTTTGCAGGTAGTGTGTTTACATAGCGTGCCAGGGTTGGAGCTAACGACGTGGGGTTTTGCGTATTTGGGGAGGAGCAAAAGTGTCAAATGCAGAGGAGAGAGTATTGTTATAGTCGGTTGTAGAAAGGTCAGGCAGAATATCGTGGAAGTGTGGAAAAGTGTTTTTTAATAAGGTTGGAGACTTGAAGAGGATCCACAGTGTGCAGATTTCTACAGGTGCGGGGCGAGGGGGAGAAGTAGGTTTAGCCTGTATATTAAGATTAAAGGTGAGCAGATGGTGGTCTGAGATGTTAAATGGGTGACAGGTGATGTTCGAGAGAGAGCAGTGAATACTAGATCAATAGCGTGTCCGTCGCAGTTAGTAGGGAATAGGGTGGATTGTGAGAGACCAGCGGAGTTTGTGAGTGAGAGAAGCTTAGAGGCAGCAGGGGCAGATGGGTTATCAATGGGGATGTTGAAGTCCCCCAGAATTAGAGCAGGTGTATTTGTAGAGAGAAAGTGAGAAAGCCGGGCAGCAAAGTTATCAAGGATTTCGGAGGTTGGTCCAGGGGGGCGATAGATAACTGCCACCCTGAGGGAGAGGGGGGAGAACATGCGGATGCAGTGAACTTCAAAGGAGGAAAAGGAGAGAAATGGATAAGGATGCAGGTGCTGATAGGAGCAGGAGGGGGAGAATAAGATACCAACACCGCCACCATGTCTCTTACCTGGCCTAGGTGTGTGGCTAAAGTGGAGACCACCGTGCGTGAGAGCAGCAATGGAAGCAGTGTCAGAAGATGATAACCAGGTTTAAGTAATTGCTAGAAGAT
Organism: Bombina bombina; assembly: GCF_027579735.1. NCBI lineage: Eukaryota > Metazoa > Chordata > Amphibia > Anura > Bombinatoridae > Bombina > Bombina bombina. Next base: position 986,718,651 of record NC_069499.1, on the reverse strand, counting down.
TGAAGGCATTAGAAACAAACAGGTTGTGAACAGTTGTAAGTTTGTTTCAGACAGAGCATGCATTCCAAAGAGCACAAGAAAAGAGAGGAGATAAGCGCTGTGTGTTAATAGAGATGAGATTGTTAGGATTGCGTGACCTAGAGTTTTTGCAGTGGGGGACTGAGTGAGAGTGTAAAAGTGTGGTGATTGCTGCAGGGCCAGGGTTAGGAGAGATGTCACCAGCAGCAAGCAGTAGTAGTGTGAGTGACAGTAGGTGAGAGTGAGACTTGTAGGAGCGGGTATGATTAGACACAGGAGAGTTAGATGGGGAAGTATTTCTAAGGAGACAGAGTAGTTCATTAGAGGACAGCATAGGGGATGAGAGAAGGGAGGGTGAGGTATGGATAGTGTGGGGGTTATTGTTGTTTAAAGGAAGTGCAGTGATTTTTAGGAAAAGGGCAGACAGAGATAGCAGAAAATACATGGAGATCATTGTGCAGGTGTATAGTTAGTAAGTTTTACCTGTTAGTGGGACTGCAGTTAACTCGGCACTTGTAACACAGGCACTTAGAAGCACAGGGCACACATAGCCTTTGCTCAGCTGTATATAGTTATGAGATTTGTGTTGGAATGAATTAATTCAAGGCAGCTGTGTACAAATAGACTAGTTAGGAGACTGGAGTTACACACACTTGCAAATTAGATTGGGGGGGGGGAGAGACATATGGCTGGGGAAGCACACCGATATTGAACAAAGGAACTGATAACATATTTCAAGAAAAGTCATAAATTCAGACATCAGGAGAAATGCATACCAGTGTATTACAAACAGATTAAAGGGACGTGGAAAGATAACCAGGCAGATAAAGGAAGCAGGAGAAATGCATACCAGTGCATTACAAACAGATTAAAGGGGCGTGGAAGGATAACCAGGCAGATAAAGCAAGCAGGAGAGATGCATACCAGTGTATTACAAACAAATTAAAGGGACGTGGAAGGATAACCAGGCAGATAAAGGAAGCAGGAAAGATGCATACAAGTGTATTACAAGCAGATTAAAGGGACATGGAGGGGCAACCAGGCAGATAAAGGAAGCAGGAGCGATGCATACCAGTGTACTACAAGCAGATTAAAGGGACATGAAGGGGCAACCAGGCAGATAAAGGAAGCAGGAGAAATGCATACCAGTGTATTACAAGCAGATTAAAGGGACATGGAGGGGCAACCAGGCACAGAGGCATAACTAGAAACTCCAGGGCCCCGGTGCAAGAATCCATGAAGGGCCCCTCCCGCTCCCCCCTCCCCCCAAAAAAGATTTTTACTTAAGAAAAAAAACAAAACAACAACAATATCTCTATTGCACACGCATTCAAATACATTCTCTCACATGCACACACACTGGCTTTTAGGAAGCCTATATCTAAGGTCTCATAGTTTAGTTTGGTTCAGGGTTTTCTATGTGGAAATCCTATATTCTTTTCATTTCCATTGTTATTTGACAGGTAATCTCCATGGGAAGCATTTACACTTACATTTATTACCTCACTTTTTTCTGGCTTTGGAACCTCAAGTTTTCTAATTCCTTTAGAAGAAAGAATAGCAAGGTTTATATTTAGGTTTAATCAAGCTAGCATAACAAAATATTGCTTAAAGGCACATAGCTCAGATTTACATAAGCTGCAGCACATTTCTGATTTATGTTGGCAGATATATTTGTATTTTTTGTGCACATGACCTACTGACAATCTTGAGGTACACTGTGTACAGGTTTTGTAAATATGCATGCACGTAAGGAGATAGTCATGAGAACTTATCAGACATACACACAAACTATATACATACATACACACACACACACATATATATATATACACACATACAGTATCTCACAAAAGTGAGTACACCCCTCACATTTTTGTAAATATTTTATTATATCTTTTCATGTGACAACACTAAAGAAATGACACTTTGCTACAATGTAAAGTAGTGAGTGTACAGCCTGTATAACAGTGTAAATTTGCTGTCCCCTCAAATAACTCAGCACACAGCCATTAATGTGTAAACCGTTGGCAACAAAAGTGAGTACACCCCTGGTTGTATTTATAAAACATGTTATGCAGCTGACCCCATGGGTATGTGAAGGTGCCAGAGGCTACTGAGGTGCTCAGGGTTGTCTGCATAACAGCCTCAGATCTTTATTTTACCAATATAACTTGCTCTATTAATCCTTTCACATTCTAGTTATGAAGAGGTAGGGATTCCAGGAAATATAGATTGTATACTTGATTTCTTTTACAGAAAATATCTTTATGTACAGTGGACCACAGTACCCAGTGCACCTGCAAATAGTATAAAAATGATCTAAAATAGCAATGTTATGCAGAAGTGTTATAAAGCAGCAGCTCACATACTGGGGCTTAGGTAAGTACACTGTGGCATGGATATGGGATAAGCAAGTCACACAGAAACCCTTGGATACAAGGCATAGGGTCAAGGTTGCACAAGGAATGAGTGTGGCAGCAGCTGGCACACTGGACCAGTGGTATCTTGGTATTAGCTGTGCATGCATTTAGCATACTGAGTCTGGGTTCTTTAGGTCCAATGTGCATTAAGTGTAAGGGCAGCTACTTTACTCTTTTTCTGGTCATCTACTCCCATTTTCATAGAGTTTAGGAGCAGATAACACACTGGGTATTATGGAAACACAGCAGAACTGGGTGTAAGTGCCGCTCAAACTCTACACCTCACAAAGGGCACTGTCTGAGATAAGTTGTTGCTGTCTCACTTGCATCAGCAGGTCACATATGGGAATTATAACTGTGTGCACCTGGCACACTGAGTCTGAGGTCACCAGGTACTAAATGCACTGGGTATGGGTCGAGAGTAGGTTGCTAACTGAGGGTGACATTTGTGGGACTGGCACATTATAGGAGCAATGGCTTTGGTGCAGCTTATACTGGGCTTAAGGTCAGCAAGTGAAAACTAGGAAATAGACCAGCAACTTACGGTAACGCAGCGAAGAGGAAGCAGACGATGGACATGAGCGCCCTATAACAATACTCCTCCAGTATTCCGATCCCAGACACTCTCTACACTTCTGCAGACATTAAATGCCAGATCCAGCAGCGGCAGCCCCAGGCTATAAAACCAAAGTGGCCGCACCCCTCTGCCAACTACCGCTCACACCCCTCTCTGCAGAAGCTCGACCGCTTTGACCGCCTTAATTCCGTCCCTGACCAGGCAGATAAAGGAAGCAGGAGAGATGCATACCTGTAGAGAGATGAGATGGAGGGTTAGAACAATTCTTCATGTTGTTAGTAGAGCCTTCTGGATGATAGTGTTATGGATATAACCCCAGTTCTTAACTCGGCACTTGTAACACAGGCACTTAGAAGCAAAGGCACACATAGCCTTTGCTCAGCTGTATATAGTTATGAGATTTATAGAATAAGAAATTGCTTGAGACAACAGAATGTTTACTTATTGCACTATTGATTGCATAACCCCTTTACAGAGGTTAAACACACATTTAACCCCTTAATGACCACAATGTACCCTGTATGTCACTGGTCGTTAAGGGTTTTTTCAGGACATAATAGCACAAGTCTAGCAAGAACACGCTATTAATGCACTCCCTCCAGCAGGTTTTGTGGAATAGAACAGTCTCAACGCTGGTGGCAAGACCGCGCTATAAAACAATCAAGTCCCCAAAAAAGGCCAACGACATACAGGGTACGTCGCTGGTCCTTAAGGGGTTAAAGACTGCAACTGTAATGCACTATCTTTAAGCTGATTGTTTGAAACTGCATAGTGTGCTGCTAGTTATCATTGTAATAAATATGTGAATATTTTTTGTTACATGACATAGGTCACTGAAGTTGAAATAAGATACTGTTATTTAAAAGGTACATTTTCCTTATTTTCTTTTTTTTTTACTTTGAGCCTTGTATTGTACTCTTGACTAATACCTTCAGCAGCACACTACCACACATGGTGGCAGCACTCGGATTTCCTAGTCGCTGGGTGACACAGACTTGTAACAGAGCAAACATCTATTAAAATGACCCAGCAACAACAGCAACTTTTATAACAAGTAATTATTCAACAGCAGCAACAAGCCCAGCAACAGGTTATGCTGCAGACAGCATCACAGCATGACCCCCCCCCCCAAAAAAAAACACACACACACCTTGTATAAGAGCTCTTCCTAATGTTTTTATAGGCAGGTCACACTTACATAGAAACCGACATATATCTATTTCAGGTGAAAAATTCATTGCTGATTCTCGTAGATAGTAAAGTAGTGATTAATGCCTTTTTGCACAAATTTTCTGTGTGAATTGGTTAATGCAGAATTAAATAGAAATATTTTATTTTCCAATGTTTTGCTGTTTATCTAAGAAATAAATAGCAATATATTTTTATTTTGTTATAAGAATTGTGTAAATTAAAAAATGATTGATTGAATGAACAGAAATATGCAAATTTGCAGGAATATACTATTTTTCTATGATTCCTTACGGTGAGATTCCGAGTTTTGCGGTAACAGGGGTGCGTTGCTAACGCTTATTTTCTGCTCACCGCTCACCTAAAGTAACGCTAGTATTACAGGTTTTTTTAAACCTGGCGTTAGCCGAAAAAGGTGAGCGTAGAGCAGAATTTAGCTCCACATCTCACCTCAATACCAGCGTTGCTTACGTTAGCGGTGAGCTGGCAGAACGTGCTTGTGCACGATTTCCCCATAGGAAACAATGGGGCTGAACTGGCTTAAAAAAAACTAACACCTGCAAAAAAGCAGCGTTCAGCTCCTAACGCAGCCCCATTGTTTCCTATGGGGAAAGGAATTTTATGTCTACACCTAACACCCTAACATGAACCCCGAGTCTAAACACCCCTAATCTTGCACTTATTAACCCCTAATCTGCCGCCCCCGCTATCGCTGAAACCTACATTATATTATTAACCCCTAATATGCTGCTCCGGACACCGCCGCCACTTACATTATATTTATGAACCCCTAATCTACTGCCCCCAACATTGCCGACACCTACATTATAGTTATTAACCCATAATCTGCCCCCCCCAACGTTGCCGCAACTATAATAAATTTATTAACCCCTAAACCTAAGTCTAACCCTAACCCTAACCCTAACACCCCTTTAACTTAAATATAATTTAAATACATCTAAATAAATTTACTAAAATTAAATAAATTATTCCTATTTAAAACTAAATACTTACCTATAAAATAAACCCTAAGATAGCTACAATATAACTAATAGTTACATTGTAGCTAGTTTAGGATTTATATTTATTTTACAGGCAATTCTGTATTTATTTTAACTAGGTACAATAGTTATTAAATAGTTATTAACTATTTAATAACTTCCTAGTTAAAATAAAGACACATTTACCTGTAAAATAAACCCTAACCTAAGTTACAATTACATAGACAGTAGCGTGAATTGCTTCGTGGTCCTGGATGTCCGACCGCTAACGGCTTCTATATAGCATATGAGGGATATATTGCACTCTCACCTGCTCTTCTTCTGACCGATATAGATACTTCGTTCTGGTCACACCGTCTCGTAAAACCTCCGGGATCACTGATGTTCCACTCTCTCGTGGTTTAGAGATTTCCCTTCGGCGTCTGACGTCACGATACACGTGCTTAGTTGCGGCCAATCAGTGAATGAGTCATCCGAGCTGGTAGCGTTGCTCCTCTCCTATATGTTAAGCCGGTCTTGGCGTGAATTCTGTGCTGTCTTACCCGGAGCCCCCTCGGGTGGGCTGGATTGCCCTTTTACAGTACACACCGGCCCTCTTCCAGGTCGGGTATATATTAATTCCAAAACAATGGTACTGTTTAAGATAAAAGTTCTCTTTATAGACTGGCCTTTAAGTAGTGTTTTTGATTTTTAATATTACTGCACGTGAGCAACTTTGTTTTAACTTGTCCTAATAAAGAGAACTTTTATCTTAAACAGTACCATTGTTTTGGAATTTAAGTTACAATTACACCTAACACTACACTATAATTAAACTAATTACCTAAACTACCTACAATTAATTACAATTAAATAAAATAAACTAAATTACGAAAAAAAAAACCCACTAAATTACAGAAAATAAAAAAAGAATTACAAGAATTTTAAACTAATTACACCTAATCTAATCCCCCTAATAAAATAAAAAAGCCCCCCAAAATAATAAAATGCCCTACCCTATACTAAATTACAAATAGCCCTTAAAAGGGCCTTTTGTGGGGCATTGCCCCAAAGTAATCAGCTCTTTCACCTGTAACAAAAAAATACAATACCCCCCAACTTTAAAACCCACCACCCACACACCCAACCCTACTCTAAAACCAACCCAATCCCCCCTTAAAAAAACTTAACACTACCCCCTTGAAGATCACCCTACCTTGAGACGTCTTCACCCAGCCGGGCACAAGTGGTCCTCCAGAGGGTCCGAAGTCTTCATCCTATCTAGCCAGAAGAGGACATCCAGAAGGCTTCATCCAGGCGGCATCTTCTATCTTCATCCTTCCGGAGCGGGGCAGGTCCATCTGCAAGACATCCGATGCGGAGCATCCTCTTCCATCCGACGGCGACTGAAGAATGAAGGTTCCTTTAAGTGATGTCATCCAAGATGGCGTCTCTTCAGTTCCGATTGGCTGATAGAATCCTATCAGCCAATCGGAATTAAGGTAGGAAAAATCCTATTGGCTGATGCCATTGAGCTTGCATTCTATTGGCTGTTCCAATCAGCCAATAGAATGCGAGGTCAATCCTATTGGCTGATTGCATCAACCAATAGGTTTTTTCCTACCTTAATTCCGATTGGCTAATAGGATTCTATCAGCCAATTGGAATTGAAGGGATGCCATCTTGGATGACGTCACTTAAAGGACCAGTCATTCAGTCGTCGGCCGTTGGATGAAGAGGATGCTCCGCGTCGGATGTCTTGAAGATGGACCCGCTCCGCTCCGGAAGGATGAAGATAGAAGATGTCGCCTGGATGAAGCCTTCTGCCGGTCTGGATGTCCTCTGCTGGCCGGATAGGATGAAGACTTCGGACCCTCTGGAGGACACTTGTGCCCGGCTGGGTGAAGACGTCTTAAGGTAGGGTGATCTTCAAGGGGGTAGTGTTAGGTTTTTTTAAGGGGGGATTGGGTGGGTTTTAGAGTAGGGTTGGGTGTGTGGGTGGTGGGTTTTAATGTTGGGGGGGTATTGTATTTTTTTGTTACAGGTGAAAGAGCTGATTGCTTTGGGGCAATGCCCCGCATAAGGCCCTTTTAAGGGCTATTTGTAATTTAGTATAGGGTAGGGAATTTTATTATTTTGGGGGGCTTTTTTATTTTATTAGGGGGATTAGATTAGGTGTAATTAGTTTATAATTCTTGTAATTCTTTTTTATTTTCTGTAATTTAGTGGGTTTTTTTTCGTAATTTAGTTTATTTAATTTAATTGTAATTGATTGTAGGTAGTTTAGGTAATTAGTTTAATTATAGTGTAGTGTTAGGTGTAATTGTAACTTAGGTTAGGGTTTATTTTACAGGTAAATTTGTCTTTATTTTAACTAGGAAGTTATTAGTTAATAACTATTTAATAACTATTGTACCTAGTTAAAATAAATACAAAGTTGCCTGTAAAATAAATATAAATCCTAAGCTAGCTAACAATGTAACTATTAGTTATATTGTAGCTAGCTTAGGGTTTATTTTATAGGTAAGTATTTAGTTTTAAATAGGAATAATTTATTTAATTTTAGTAATTTAATTTAGTTTTATTTAAATTATATTTAAGTTAGGGGGGGTTAGGGTTAGACTTAGGTTTAGGGGTTAATACATTTAATATAGTAGCGGCGACGTTGGGGGCGGCAGATTAGGGGCTAATAAATGTAGGTAGGTGTCGGCGATGTTAGGGACAGCAGATTAGGGGTTAATAAAATTTAACTAGTGTTTGCGAGGCGGGAGTGCGGCGGTTTAGGCGTTAATACATTTATTAAAGTGGCGGCGATGTCCAGTCGGCAGATTAGGGGTTAAATAATTTTATTATAGTGTTTGCGATGTGGGGGGGCCTCGGTTTAGGGGTTAATAGATAGTTTATGGGTGTTAGTGTACTTTGTAGCACTTTAGTTAAGAGCTTTATGTTACGGCGTTAGCCCATAAAACTCTTAACTACTGACTTTTATATGCGGTAGGAGTCTGGACAGGAGAGAGTCTACCGCTCACTTTTTCAGGCGATCGTAATACCGGCATTAGGCAATTCCCATTAAGAAGATAGGATACGCAATTAACGTAAGGGGATTTGTGGTAAGCTAAAATCGCGGAAAAAAAGTGAGCGATAGACCCTCTCCTGCCTGACTCGTAATACCAACGGGCGTTAAAAAGCAGCGTTAGGACCCCTTAACGCTGCTTTTTAAGGCTAACGCAAGTCTCGTAATCTAGCTGATTATTTGTTATTTTGGGCACATTACTTTTTCTTTAAGGTGTGTTTTCCTCTGCTGATAAATAATGCATCTGTACATTATTGATCATGCACATACTAATGCTCTTAGTACACTATATGTATATGATGTAGCAACGTCTTTCATTTCAGGTGAAGCATAAAACTGTTGTGCAATGTGCATGTTTTGTCCCAGGAGACACAAATATTTTCCGTATCAAGTGTACCTGCTACACTATAAGGTTGGAGGTATGTGATAGAGTATACAAGCCATGTAATTGTTTTCTCCTACAAGTGATTCAGAGGATCTGGTGAGAGAAACAAAGGGTGCATGGCCCAAGATTACTCAATATGTTATAGCAATTCATCAGGCAGGATATAATTACTGGCTTTTTCCTTAAAGTGACAGTCTACTTGAAAAATTGTATTCTTTAAAAAGATAGATAATTCCTTTATTACAAATTCCCTAGTTTTGCATAACCAACACTGTTATATTAATACACTTTTTAACTCTGTGATTACCTTGTATCTAAACCTCTGCAGACTGCCTCCTTATTTCAGACTTGCATTTTAGCCAGTCAGTGCTGACTCATAAATAAATCCATGGGAGTGAGCACAATGTTATCTATATGGACATGAACTAGCAGTGTCTAACTGGAAAAACTGTCAAATATCACTGAGATAAGAGCTTAGAAATCAGTTTGAGCCTACCTAGGTTTAACTTTCAACAAAGAATATTTTTATTATTATAATTATCGGTTATTTGTAGAGTGCCAACATATTCTGCAGCACTATAAACAGAGGCGGAATACAAGGAAACATTTATAGGGATCAGACGGGTAGAGGACCCTGCCAAGAGTCGCACTGTTGTAGTCAGCTCTAAAGAAGGTGATCTACAAACAGCATGGGTCTTAGGCTTACATGCTAAGGGGGTTCAGGGGATAGCAATGGAGGAGAGGAACTGGTATAAAGAAACAGTCTGTAGGGAGCTTTTGAAGCTTTCAAAACTAGGGGAGAGTCTTGTGGAGTGAGGCAGAGAGTTCCATAAGTTTGGAGCCAGTCTGGAGAAGTCCTATAAACGGGAGTGTGATGAGGTGACAAGAGAGGAGGAGAGTAGGAGGTCATGAGCACAGCGAAGGGGACGGGAGGGAGAGTATCTGGAGACAAGCTCTGAGATATAGGGGGGAGCAGTGCAGTGCAAAGAATACCAAGAAAACAAAGCAAATTAAAAGCAAGGAAAGTTGTTTAAAATTCCATGCCCTATCTAAATCATGAAAGTTTAATTTTGACTTGACTGTCCCTTTAATTCTCATTAACCAATAAGTCCTTCCACTGATAATTTCATTACTAAAGCCTTAATTTGCAAATATACACTTTTCTTAGTTTAAGTAGTTTCTACTTTTCTGAAAACCTTTAAATGTGTCACTGTTTGGGCAACTTATGGTAAATGGTGTGAGTATAGGAACGTCCCTTTTAAATGTTTTTATATATTCTATAAATGATGAATTTGCGACAGATAGCATGAATATGTTTGTTTGTTTTTCCCTGTTAGATCTCTGAAGATTCTGACTTCTACAAAACATCTGTTTATTAAAGTAGCAGAAAAGAATTAAGCTAACCCGGAATTATAATATTTAATCAAAATGTTATTGTCCAAGCTATATGTACTTAGCAATAACATTATACATTCTTCCTCATGGCATACAGAAATATTTCAAACTAAATAAATTTCTTACACATACAAAATATGGAGCGCATTTTCTAAACTAACACAAGATGGCGCTGTGACAAGATAGAACAGCAATAAATAAAAGAAGTATAGACAAAAATGTTGACAAGGAAGGATCACCTTCTAGATTCTGGAAGTACACCTGTCGTACGATTACCATCTATATATCTGTGGAGTGGATGTTGGTAATAGTCACTTCTTTCATTTCGTCGCTCATGCATTTTGTATACTAACCATATTTATTCGACGACAAGGAAGTTGATTTCTTATTCAAGCTGTTTCTTATTCGTGAAATTCTGTTTCTTATTCATTTTTTTGTCAGATTGCTTTAAATTGACTTTAAAATAAATATATAGGTTTTATTTAAATAACAATATGATTCATATAATGTAGTTACACAGAGGTGAATTCCCTTAATACAACAATTGGATATACAAACTGGAAAAAGGGGCATATGTTGGCACCAATACAAATATTAGAATTTTGAAAAAGTAACTGATATTTTCAAAGGGTTTATGACAATTGGGACACTGATTTTACTGTTAATATATGTAGAGTAGATCCCCCTCCATGACATGCAATTGTTTCTAGCCTGGCCCAATGGTGTTTTGGGCACAGCAATTTATGCCAACCCTGGCATAGGTGCTCTAATTACCATTGTTGAATAAGTAACTATTTTCAAAGGGTTAATGACCATTGGGCCACTGATTTCACTATGAATATATACAGGATAGACCCCCCTCCATGGCATGCAATTGTTCTTAGCCTGGCCCAATGGTGTTTTGGGCACAGAAATTGAGGCCAACACTGGCATAAGTGCTGTAATTCTCATTTTGTAATAAGTAACTGATATTTTCAAAGGGTTAATGACAATTGGGCCACTGATTTCACTATGAATATATACAGGGTAGATCCCCCTCCATGACATGCAATTGAGCCTGGCCTAATGGTGTTTTGGCACAGAAATTGATGCCAACACTGGCATAGGTGCTGTAATTACCATTTATGAATAAGTAACTGATATTTTCAAAGGGTTAATGCCCATTGGGCCACTGATTTTACTGTTAATATATGTAGGGTAGATCCCCCTCCATGACATGCAATTGTTTTAAGCCTGGACCAATGGTGTTTTGGGCACAGAAATTGATGCCAACCCTGGCATAGGTGCTGTAATTCTCATTTTTTAATAAGTATCTGATATTTTCAAAGGGTTAATGACCATTTGTCCACTGATTTCACTATGAATATATACAGGGTAGATCCCCCTCCATGACCTGCAATTGTTTTCAGCCTGGCCCAATGGAATTTTGGGCACAGAAATTGATGCCAACCCTGGCATATTTGCTGTAATTGTTATTTTTGAATAAGTAACTGATATTTTTAAAGGGTTTAGTAACGATTGGGCCACTGATTTTACTATGAATATATACAGGGTAGATCCCCTTCCATGACCTGCAATTGTCTTCAGCCTGGCCCAATGGTGTTTTGGGCCCACAAATTCATGCCAACCCTGGCATTTGTGCTCTAATTCCAATCTTTGAAAAAGTAACTGATATTTTAAAAGGGTTAATGACCATGGGGCCATTGATTTTACTGTTAATATATGTAGGGTAGATCCCCCTCCATGACATGCAATTGTTTTTAGCCTGGCCCAATTGTGTTTTGGGCACATAAATTGATGCCAACCCTGGCAGAGGTGAGGTAATTCTCATTTTTGAACAGGTAACTGATATTTTCAAAGGGTTAATAACCATTGGGCCACTGATTTCACTATGAATCTACACAGGGTAGATAACTCTCCATGACATGCAATTATTTTAAGCCTGGCCCAATGGTGTTTTGGGCACAGAAATTGATGCCATCCCTGGCATATGTGCTCTAATTCCAACTTTTGAATAAGTAACTGATATTTTCAAAGGGTTAATGACCATTGGGCCACTGATTTTACTGTTAATATATGTAGGGTAGATCCCCCTTACATGACATACAATTGTTTTTAGCCTGGCCCAATGGTGTTTTGGGCACAAAAAATGCATGCCAACCCTGGCATTTGTGCTCTAATTCCAATTTTTAAAAAGTAACTGATATTTTCAAAGGGTTAATGACCATTGGGCCACTGATTTTACTGTTAATATATGTAGGGTAGATCCCCCTCCATGACATGCAATTGTTTTTAGCCTGGCCCAATAGTGTTTTGGGCACAAAAATTGATGCCAGCCCTCATAGGTGAGGTAATTCTCATTTTTTAATAAGTAACTGATATTTTCATAGGGTTAATAACCATTGGGACACTAATTTCACTATGAATATACACAGAGTAGATAATTCTCCATGACACGCAATTGTTTTTAGCTTGGCCCAATGGTGTTTTGGGCACAGAAATTGATGCCAACCCTGGCATAGGTGCTCTAATTCTCATTTTTGAATAAGTAACTGATGTTTTCATAGGGTTAATGACCATTGGGCCACTGATTTTACTGTTAATATATGTAGGGTAGATCCCCCTTACATGACATACAATTGTTTTTAGCCTGGCCCAATGGTGTTTTGGGCACAAAAAATGCATGCCAACCCTGGCATTTGTGCTCTAATTCCAATTTTTAAAAAGTAACTGATATTTTCAAAGGGTTAATGACCATTGGGCCACTGATTTTACTGTTAATATATGTAGGGTAGATCCCCCTCCATGACATGCAATTGTTTTTAGCCTGGCCCAATAGTGTTTTGGGCACAAAAATTGATGCCAGCCCTCATAGGTGAGGTAATTCTCATTTTTTAATAAGTAACTGATATTTTCATAGGGTTAATAACCATTGGGACACTAATTTCACTATGAATATACACAGAGTAGATAATTCTCCATGACACGCAATTGTTCTTAGCCTGGCCCAATGGTGTTTTGGGCACAGAAATTGAGGCCAACACTGGCATAAGTGCTGTAATTCTCATTTTGTAATAAGTAACTGATATTTTCAAAGGGTTAATGACAATTGGGCCACTGATTTCACTATGAATATATACAGGGTAGATCCCCCTCCATGACATGCAATTGAGCCTGGCCTAATGGTGTTTTGGCACAGAAATTGATGCCAACACTGGCATAGGTGCTGTAATTACCATTTATGAATAAGTAACTGATATTTTCAAAGGGTTAATGCCCATTGGGCCACTGATTTTACTGTTAATATATGTAGGGTAGATCCCCCTCCATGACATGCAATTGTTTTAAGCCTGGACCAATGGTGTTTTGGGCACAGAAATTGATGCCAACCCTGGCATATTTGCTGTAATTGTTATTTTTGAATAAGTAACAGATATTTTTAAAGGGTTTAGTAACGATTGGGCCACTGATTTTACTATAAATATATACAGGGTAGATCCCCCTCCATGACATGCAATTGTTTTTAGCCTGGCACAATGGTGTTTTTTGGCACATAAATTGATTCCAACCCTGGCATAGGTGCTGTAATTCTCATTTTTTAATAAGTATCTGATATTTTCAAAGGGTTAATGACCATTTGTCCACTGATTTCACTATGAATATATACAGGGTAGATCCCCCTCCATGACCTGCAATTGTTTTCAGCCTGGCCCAATGGAATTTTGGGCACAGAAATTGATGCCAACCCTGGCATATTTGCTGTAATTGTTATTTTTGAATAAGTAACTGATATTTTTAAAGGGTTTAGTAACGATTGGGCCACTGATTTTACTATGAATATATACAGGGTAGATCCCCTTCCATGACCTGCAATTGTCTTCAGCCTGGCCCAATGGTGTTTTGGGCCCACAAATTCATGCCAACCCTGGCATTTGTGCTCTAATTCCAATCTTTGAAAAAGTAACTGATATTTTAAAAGGGTTAATGACCATGGGGCCATTGATTTTACTGTTAATATATGTAGGGTAGATCCCCCTCCATGACATGCAATTGTTTTTAGCGTGGCCCAATTGTGTTTTGGGCACATAAATTGATGCCAACCCTGGCAGAGGTGAGGTAATTCTCATTTTTGAACAGGTAACTGATATTTTCAAAGGGTTAATAACCATTGGGCCACTGATTTCACTATGAATCTACACAGGGTAGATAACTCTCCATGACATGCAATTATTTTAAGCCTGGCCCAATGGTATTTTGGGCACAGAAATTGATGCCATCCCTGGCATATGTGCTCTAATTCCAACTTTTGAATAAGTAACTGATATTTTCAAAGGGTTAATGACCATTGGGCCACTGATTTTACTGTTAATATATGTAGGGTAGATCCCCCTTACATGACATACAATTGTTTTTAGCCTGGCCCAATGGTGTTTTGGGCACAAAAAATGCATGCCAACCCTGGCATTTGTGCTCTAATTCCAATTTTTAAAAAGTAACTGATATTTTCAAAGGGTTAATGACCATTGGGCCACTGATTTTACTGTTAATATATGTAGGGTAGATCCCCCTCCATGACATGCAATTGTTTTTAGCCTGGCCCAATAGTGTTTTGGGCACAAAAATTGATGCCAGCCCTCATAGGTGAGGTAATTCTCATTTTTTAATAAGTAACTGATATTTTCATAGGGTTAATAACCATTGGGACACTAATTTCACTATGAATATACACAGAGTAGATAATTCTCCATGACACGCAATTGTTTTTAGCTTGGCCCAATGGTGTTTTGGGCACAGAAATTGATGCCAACCCTGGCATAGGTGCTCTAATTCTCATTTTTGAATAAGTAACTGATATTTTCAAAGGGTTAATTACCATTGGGCCACTGATTTTACTATTATTATATGTAGGGTAGATCCCCCTCTATGACATGCACTTTTTTTTAGCCTGTCCTAATGGTGTTTTGGGCACAGAAATTGATGCCAACCTTGGCATAGGTTGTGCAATTCTCATTTTTTAATAAGTAATTGATATTTTCAAAGGATTAATAACCATTTGGCCACTGATTTCACTAAGAATATATACAGGGTAGATCCCCCTCCATGATGTGCAATTGTTTATAGCTTGGCCCAATGGAGTTTTGGGCACAGAAATTAATGCCAACCCTGGCATAGGTGCTGTAATTACCATTTTTAATAAGTAACTGATATTTTTAAAGGGTTAATAACCATTGGGCCATTGATTTAACTATGAATATACACAGGATAGATAACTCTCCATGACACGCAATTGTGTTTAGCCTGGCCCAATGGTGTTTTGGGCACAGAAATTGATGTCAACCCTGGCCAAGGTGCTCTAATTTCCATAATTGAATAAGCGATATTTTCAAAGGATTAAAGGGACACTGAACCCAAATTTTTTCTATCGTGATTCAGATAGAGCGTGCAATTTTAAGCAACTTTCTAATTTACTCCTATTATCAATTTTTCTTTGTTCTCTTGATATCTTTATTTGAAAAAGAAGGCATCTAAGCTTTTTTTTTTATTCAGAACTCTGGACAGCGCTTTTTCATTGGTGGATGAATTTATTCACCAATCAGCAAGGACAACCCAGGTTGCTCACCAAAAATGGGCCGGCATCTAAGCTTACATTCTTGCATTTCAAATAAAGATACCAAGAGAATGAAGAAAATTTGATAATAGGAATAAATTAGAAAGTTGCTTACAATTTCATGCTCTATCTGAATCCTGAAAGAAAAAATTTGGGTTCAGTGTCCCTTTAAGGACCATTGGGCCACTGATTATACTGTTAATATATATAGGGTAGATCCCCCTACATGACATGCAATTGTTTTTAGCCTGGCCCAATGGTGTTTTGGGCACATAAATTGATGCCAACACTGGCATAGGTGCTGTAATTACCATTTTTGAATAAGTAACTGATATTTTTAAAGGGTTAACAACCATTTTGCCACTGATTGAACAATGAATATACTTAGGGTAGATAACTCTCCATGACATGCAATTGTGTTTAGCTTGGCCCAATGGAGTTTTGCGCATAGAAATTAATGCCAACCCTGGCATAGGTGCAGTAATTACCATTTTTAATAAGTAACTGATATTTTTAAAGGGTTAATAACCATTTGGCCACTGATTTAACTATGAATATACTTAGGGTAGATAACTCTCCATGACATGCAATTGTGTTTATCCTGGCCCAATGGTGTTTTGGGCACAGAAATTGATGCCAACCCTGGCCAAGTTGCTGTAATTTCCAAAGTTGAATAAGTGATATTTTCAAAGAGTTAATGACAATTGGGCCACTGATTTTACTGTTAATATATGTAGAGTAGATCCCCATCCATTACATGCAGTTGTTTTTAGCTTGGCCTAATGGTGTTTTGGGCACAGAAATTGATGCCAACACTGGCACCTATGAAAGTGCTGGCATCAATATCTGTGCCCAAAACATCATTGAGCCAGGCTAAAGACAATTGCATGTCATGGGGAGGGATCTACCCTTTGTATATTCATAGTGAAATCAGTGGCCCAGTGGTTATCAACCCTTTGAAAATATTAGTTACTTTTCAAAAATGGTAATTACAGCACCTATGCCAGTGTTGGCATCAATGTGTGTCCCCAAAACTCCATTGGGCCAGGGTAAAAACAATTGCATGTCATGGAGGGGGTTCTACCCTGTATATATTCATAGTGAAATCATTGGCCCAATGGTCATTAACCCTATGAAAATATCAGTTACGTATTAAAAAACTGAGAATTACAGCACCTATGCCAGGATTGGCATGTATTTCTGTGCCCAAAACACCATTGGGCCAGGCTAAAAACAATTGCATGTCATGGAGTAGGATCTACCCTACATATATTAACAGTAAAATCAGTGGCCCAATGGTCATTAACCCTTCGAAAATATTAGTTACTTTTCAAAAATGGTAATTACAGCACCTATGCCAGTGATGGCATCAATGTATGTCCCCAAAACTCCATTGGGCCAGGGTAAAAACAATTGCATGTCATGGAGGGGGTTCTACCCTGTATATATTCATAGTGAAATCATTGGTCCAATGGTCATTAACCCTATGAAAACATCAGTTACTTATTCAAAAATGAGAATTACAGCACCTATGCCAGGGTTGGCATCAATTTCTGTGCCCAAAACACCATTGGGCCAGGCTAAAAACAATTGTATGTCATGTAAGGGGGATCTAAAATCAATGGCCCAATGGTTATTAAAGGGACAGTCAACACCAGAATTTTTGTTGTTTAAAAAGATAGATAATACCTTTATTACCCATTCCCCAGTTTTGCAAAACCAACACTGTTATATTAATACACTTTTTTATTTCTGTGACTAACTTGTATCTAAGCATCTTCTGACCGCCCCTAATCACATGACTTTTTTTTTTTTTTTAAATATTTTTTTTTATTGATTTTCCACAAAATAGGAACAAGGAAGGAAAAAAAATTACAGCTTCCACCATCCACATCGAATCTTATCTACTAAACAGAGAAAATACATCAAAAGTATAATATCACAGTATAATCTAGTGGAATACATTTGGTTCCACTAGGTCTCATTACATATTTACAATATTTACCAAGAGTAGGGAGAGGAAAAAAAAAAAAAAAAAAAAAGGGAAAGAAGCAGAGGGAAAATAATTAGTTAGTTCTCCCCCCTCTCCCCATCCGTTAGTCCATTGCCCATGATCTGGGTAATCTTCCTATCTGTATCTGATGTTGGAACCATTCAGACCTCTTAAAAGCTGACAATATTTGCCTCTGACTAATTATAGAAAGGGATAGAATCATCTCCTTCCATTTGTTAAAAAATTGTCGAAGTTGTTTGTTATTAGAAGTTTTTATATTATGCTGATCCAATAATATTTGATATTGGGCTTTCCTAAGGAATTCGGACAACTTGAGGTCACCTCTACTCTTCCAGTTAGAGAGGATCACGTTTCTCCCTACCAATATCATGGCATTCAAAAATTTATGGTTGACTCCCGGTTTACTACTATTATATTGGAACAGAAGGAATATCTCAGGTTGTGAAAGCCTTGTCTGGACTCCCATAACCTTATTACACCAAAAATTAACTTTGTACCAGAATTGCCTCACTTTTGGGCATTCCCAGAAACAGTGGGTTAAATCTGCCTTTTCTTGTCTACATTTGGGACACTCCTCAGATGTTGTATCGCCCCTCCATATAGCTATTCGGGCCGGGGACAAGTATGCCATATTCAGTAATCTGGTATGCGATTCCCACCAGGTGACTAGGGTTGTTGCTTTCATTGCCAGTCTGACACTATCGGCTATCCGTTCTTTCCCTATTAGAGGTAATACTTTGTTCCATTTCCTAAGTAGTCCCTCCATATGGGCTTCCCCTTGAATGTTCATTAGCATTTTATATACTCTTGAAAAAAATGTTGCCCCCTCGGAGTAAGCGTAGATTACACTACTAACTTCCCCCATGTCTAATCCGATCCCTGTTTCATTTCTTAGGTCTCCAATCCAATGTCTAACTTGTAAGTAGGCATAAAAGGATGACCTTTCTAAATTATATTTGCCTTTCAATTCCTCGAAGGGTCTAACTACCAATTGGTTTTCCTGACACAATTGGCCTAATGAATAGAGCCCTGCCTGTGCCCATCTGGAAAAGACCGACATGTTCAAACCTGGCGGGAAGCTTGGATTCCCTGTAAGTGGGAGGAAGACAGATTTACGAAAATTACTCTTAGTTGCTAAGCATACTTTCTGCCATGTCCTAACCACATCTTGAATAGTCACATATTGTGTTATATTGGACGGCAATTTTCTCGCTGGATTATGTATAATTGCTTTTAAATCAAAGGGAGCCACCATGTGCGACTCCAGGTCATACCATGTAACATGGTCTCCTTCAGTGATCCAATCCAATGCAAATTTACAGACAGCGGCATAATTATAGGTTCTAATATTTGGGCATACAAGGCCTCCACATCGTTTTGTCAGTGTCAAAGTTTCAAAAGCTATTCGTGGCCTCTTCCCCCGCCAAATAAAATTATTAAAAGCCCTCTGAAGCATCAACATATCTTTCTTGTATAACAGCAATGGAAAGTTTTGAAGAAAGTAAAGTAATTTAGGGAATATAATAGTTTTTATGAGCATAACTCTAGCCGTCATACTAAGTGGCAGGTTAACCCAATTTTGAACTTTTTCCTGTATTTGCTTGATGCATTTAACAAAGTTAAGTTCATACCACTCCCTAGGATTGCTACACAGACTTAAGCCCAAATATTGTATACATAAAGTTTCCTGGAACGGATGATTTATTGTTTGGGCTGGTTTCTGAATCCATAACAGTTCCGATTTCTCGTTATTAATCCTATAACCGGAAAAAGATCCAAATAGGCCAACTATAGATAGAACTTGAGGTATGGACTGAATTGTGTTGCTTAGAAATAATAAGAGATCATCCGCAAAAAGTGATAGCACCATCTCCTGTTGGCCTATTCTAATCCCCTTTACCTCCTGTCTTAAATAAATTGCCAAGGGTTCTAAAGACAGATTAAAAAGTAATGGGGATAGCGGGCACCCCTGCCTTGTCCCCCGCCTCAGAAAGAATCTGTCTGATGTTTCACCATTTACTATGATTGCTGATACAGGATTTTTATAAATTTTCTGTATGAATTGATGAAATGCCCCTGTCAGGCCAAACCTCTCTAATGATTCAAAGAGATGATCCCACCCAATCGAGTCGAACGCCTTTTCGGCGTCGACTGTAAGAATCGCCAGATCAGGTTTACGATGAGATTTCTTGTGCTCTTTATTGGCAAAATAATCCAGGACCAGCTGTACTCTCCGTATGTTTTAACTGGATTCCGACCTGTCATAAAACCAGCCTGGTCTGGATGTATCATATAGTGCAGGCTTTCCTTGAGACGATTGGAAATAATTGTTGTTAGCAGTTTGTAGTCCTGATTTAGGAGGGAGATCGGTCTATATGATGAAGGAGAGCTCGGATCTTTTCCCTTCTTTAAAATCAGGACCACATTTGAAGCTGTGAACAAAGGGGATTGTGGTTTATTTCCAATAAAGTAATCATTAAATATTGCCTGTAAAAGAGGAAGAATTGGTTCTCGTAATAATTTATAAAATTCGGCCGGTAGAGCATCCGGTCCCGGAGCTTTACCTCCTTTGAGGTTGATGATGGCGTCTGATATCTCTCTTATTGTAATTGGTTCGTTCAACCTTTGTAGGTCTTGCTCTGTAATCTGGGGTATTTTAATCTTCTGCCAGAATTTCTCTTTTTTGTCTTGATCTATTATAGTGGGAGAATACAGCTTTTGATAATAGTCAAAAAAAACTTGTCTAATCTCTGAACTCTTGTTGAATCTCCTGTTCTGATATGTAATAGTTGTAATAAAGTTTTTCTGTTGTCTATTTTTGACCATTTTCGATAATATTTTAGCTGAGATACCCTGATTCCCCGCAAAGAAAGCTTTTTGCTTCCTGTCCTCCTCTACCATCATTTGATTAAGAAACAGGTCCCTTTCTCCTATGATCTTCCTATATTTATCCCAGTTCAGTACAGTTTTATCTTGAATGTAACGCACATATGCCTTTTTAAGTGTATTGGCTAGTTGTTCCTCTCTCTGGTCCCTTTTTCTCTTCATCCTAATTAAGTATGCTTTTATTTCGCCTCTAAGGACTGCTTTTGCAGTCTCCCAGAGGATTTCAGGTTTGTCCAAATAGTCTTTATTATGTTTAAAGAATTCTTTCCATCTTTCTTGCAACCACAACCTAAATTTGATGTTCTGTACCAGATATTGGGGGAAGAAGAAACGCGCATTGCTACTCCGAGTGGAGGTCCCGTATTGGATCTCTAATGAGATAATTGCATGATCAGATACTTTGACATCCTTAATCTCCGCTTTTATGTCAAACTTCATCAGTTGACTGGAGACTAGGAAAAAGTCTATCCTGGAAAAGGATCTAAATGACCTGGATTCGCACGTGTAGCCCCTCTGATCGGGGTGTTGGATTCGCCAGATATCCTTTAGTGCCAATCTTTGGCAAAACTTATGAAGAATCTTGGTCTCCCTGGTTCTCCTATCCCTCGATCTACTGTTGAATCTATCTAGGATATATGAGAAGGTCATGTTATAATCTCCCACTACTATTATATTATTTCCTAGAAACTGGAAAAGTTTCAATCCTAATACTTCCCAAAAATCTCTATCAGTTTTGTTGGGACCATAGAGGTTACAGAAGATATAAAATTTCTTATCTATTTTAATTTCCAAGATTTGATATCTACCCTCTGGATCATTGTAAACTGATAAGATTTGGTAATTTAAATTCTTGCTAAGCAATATAGCTAACCCTCTTTTCCTCTGGCTATAAGGTGTACATATAACCTCCCCTACCCATTTAGTTTGTAATTTAGCAGCTTCTACCGGAGGTAGATGCGTTTCCTGAATAAACGCTAAGTCCGGATTATGGGAGCCCAGGAGTTTTATCATTAGTTTCCTCTTAATGGGTGAGGAGATTCCTCCTATATTCCAAGACAACAGATTCAGTCTATTCATCTATATTTACCAATATCTTTCCATCTACAATCAACCACATCTTGGAGAGAGAGGGGGGGGCGACGCTGGGAGAGGGAGGAGAGAAAAAAAAGAGAGGAAAAAAAAAAAAAAACAACTCTTGACGAGATTAGCCAGTCCCATGTCCCGGCAATCTGATTATCCATACTACAAAACCTATATTTCACAATCAAAAATCTAATCTCATTAATCCGAACCAAAAATTGTTGGGGGAGCTGCACTCCCCCAATGATACTAGCCCCCCTTCCCTCCCCCCTCCCAACATAGTTAAGTACATAAACATCAAGGGAAAAAGAGGAGGGCTGGGGCATGCATTAAAACAACATAAACTTAACCAAAATAGCCTTTTTGGCTTTTGGACCACCATCCATCTCATAATAACACATTTCCGCCTAGGGTACTCACTAACTCCACTATATTCCATTTTTTTGACAATAGGCCTTGATCTCTTCAACTTTCGAAAAAGTAAGCATGGCGCCATCCCTCTCCAGTACAATTTTAGCCGGATACAGCAATCTAGCCTTCAAATTTCCATTGATTAATCTGGAGCAGTATGGCGCCATTTCTCTCCTCCTTGCCTGTGTTTCTGTCGAGAAGTCCTGGAACAATAACAATCTTGTCTGGCCTACCTTAATCCCCCCATTCTTGCGATAGAGTCGTAAAATGTGGAACTTATCCTGGTAGTTTAAAAACGTTATTATAACTGGTCTGGGTCTCTGTGTGGCCGTAGAATTTTCACGTATTGGTCCTATTCTATGTGCTCTCTCCACAGGGATCACCAAGTTATCTATCTGACTGTCAACCATTTGAGGGAGTATGGTAGAGGCAAATTTTAGGAGATCCGCATATTCCGCAGATTCAGGAAGCCCAATAACCCTAAGGTTATTGCGCCGTGACCTGTCCTCTAGATCTTCTAGCTTAGCTTGTAGTGTGTGTATGATCTTTTCTTGTGTCTCATTTATAGCTTCTTGGGTAGAGAGCTTATCCTCTACATCTGAAACTCTTGTTTCTAGTTCTGTGAGCCTGGAAGAGAATTGCTTAACTTCTGTTGATAGGTTGCTTATCTCTTGTTTTAAGGCGTTAAATTGAGGCATAAATAACTCAGACATTTGATTCAATAATGTTGCAGTATCAATACTGCTCAGGCTTAAATCGCTGCAAGTCTCCGGCTCACTAGGCTTAGTCTTTTTATCCTTATGTTTAGGTGGCATCGCGGGTGAATTAGCTTTAGAGTGGGACATATATTTGTCCATGAGTAAGGGAACAGAAATGCTTTGTTCCAGTGACGTGAAGAAAAAATAGAGATAATAAAGTGAATCTATCGGGTGTGAAGGAAAAACCAATTACGGGAGAAGTGAATAGGCAGTGAAAGTGTGAGGATAGGGGTAGGGGTGAAAGGGGTGATCTAAGAGGGGGAAAACAACACTAAAGAAGCCCCCAAAACCAACCCAGGTGTATATACAGGTGTGATTATAGCACGTTACCACCCAAAATCGGGGCCTCGAATTCGGGGCTGCCTAAAACAATTAGCCCGAGTATTCCAGCGAATTGTCTACCACTTAGCTTAGTTTTAGCAGCGTGATCTGATAACTGCAACCGTAGATATTACAGTGCATCTCTCACTACCTCTAATAGATTTTAGACTCCTACGTTTTTAAATGGCAGTTATTGAGCTATCTATTCCTAGATTAATAGCATAACGGGGTAGCTCTCTAACTGTACAAACTCAATCTTAATTGGTTACCTGTCTAGCAGAGCTACTTATAGCACTATCATATATCTCTATTCGCCTTAAACTATTTAAAGTTTAGGCCTTTGGTCATTTAGCCACTATTTATGCATCTGGCCAGACTCCAATTTTTAAGGGGTTTTCCTTAGGATCACTATGTCAGTATGCAGGCTGTCCTCCTAACAAGTTAAACATATCAACACCATCCTAGTCCTAGCATACACAAATTAGAGCCACAGGCCACCGACATCTATCTCCTGCAAAGCCTGTAAAAGGATTAATTTGTAAATAAAGCATATATCAACAATATCTTTTTAAATAGAAAATTCCACTATCAATATACTCCAAAAAGAAGTAGAGAAGAAAACCAGGAGGCACACACAAAGAGCAAGTTAGTAATCAGTACAGCTAAAGCTGTTGTATAACAAAACCCCTTTGTTGGGCCTGGGTCGCTATAACCAAGCACTGGGGCTCACGCCCTGTTACTGGCCAGCATTTATTCACTTGAGAGAGTCTGTCACTAAATCCAGAGTTACTTCTCCTAATAACTATGTATACCCAAGTTTATCAGTATGTCTTTTCCTGGCAGGATTATAGTTGCGCCCCTGCTTATCCTCTCTCCAGCCAGAAAAACTTGAGGTATAGCCTGTCCGATCTATGTCCACCAAAAAATACTTTAGTCTCCAGGCAGTATTCGGTGTATGCACTGCCAAGGTTTCAAATATAAAACAGGGCTGTCATTTCAATGTAATAGGTTCAAACATAATATGCGGCCCAGTACAGTTGCTTGCAAGAGCAGACGTTCCCCAGAAGATATCACAATTCAAAACAACCTTACCGGCCTCTCTTATTGTATTTGCTGCCAAACAGAAATCCACCTGTAATGTCCCGTCATGAGAGGTATGTATTATCAGGTTGCGGTCCCTTCGTCCCAGTAAAAGAACCTCTTTTACCTATTCTCTCTTTAATCTTGCTCCCACCTCTTAAGCTTTGGCCCCACAATATTAATAACTGCAGGCCTGCTAATTTTATTGGTATTTATTCGAGAGATCTGTTATGGCCTGACTCCTCATGTATATCTGGACGTAAGTCTCTGGGCAGTGTATATCACAAGAATAGTTAAGCATGTGACTCACCGCTTGATGGGTACCTCCAACGGCTCACTTTCTGTTGTCTCACAGGGGCCACTCTGTCTGATCATGTATCTGTAAGCCGCCTGTCTTCGGCGTGTTTCAACACGCTCCTCCGGCGTCTCTCAATGTCCCGGCTCACTTCCGCTCCGGTATGTCTCACCCCGCTGTAGTTCCGGGATCACATGTAACTAGTACCTGCCTTGACAGTAGGAGAGGTGTGACTCTAATCGTCCTAGTCACTCACGGAGCCCCGTCGAGACCCCGAGAATCTCTCTGCGTCCGCGGCCCACAGGTAAGGCTCCCAGGAGCCCGTACACTCGCACCACCTGTGGGACCGCTCCTCCGACACGATACTTCACAAGCTCCTCAGCGACCTCACAGGTATGCACTTCAGGCCACTTGATACATCTCAGCTTCCCGGTACTGCACCGGTACTCTTCCTCAGGCCAGGATATGAGCCTAGGCGGGCTCTTCTGTAGTTATGCCCTCACCGACAGGGCCAATAGGTATGGGTGGCTTCCCAGCGACGTCCACTGCTTCCGGACCCCTACCAAGCTGGGTCAAGGAAAATAGTCGCTCGGGTTGCTGGAAGTTAGCTCTTTCCCATAGAGCGTCGTGCTAGCAATCCCTCTGCTAGCTCCGCCCTCACCGGAAGCCAATCACATGACTTTTAGTTGTTATCTATTGACTTGCATTTTAGCCAATTAGTGCAGTGTCTGCGTCTGCCACTAGCCACGAGCCTGATCACAATGCTATCTATATAGCCTACATGAGCTTGCTCTCCCCTGCTGTGAAAAGTAAATAAAATAGAGGCAGTCTTCAAGGGCTTAGAAATTATCATATGTGCCTTCCTATGTTTGCTTTCAACTAGAATACCAAGAGAACAAAGCAAAATTGTTGATACAAGTAAATTGGAAAGTTGTTTAAAATTACATGCCATATTTAAAAAAAAATAAAGTTTTTTTTGGACTTGACTGTCCCTTTAACCCTTTGAAAATATGTTACTTATTTAAAATTGAGAATTACAGCACCTATGCCAGGGTTGGCATCAATTTATGTGCCCAAAACACCATTGGGCTAGGATAAAAACAATTGCATGTCATGCAGAGGGATCTACCCTACATATATTAACGGTACAATCAGTGGCCCATAGGTCATTAACTCTTTCAAAATATCAGTTACTTATTCAAAATGGGAATTACAGCACCTTTGCCAGTGTTGGCATCAATTTATGTGCCTAAAACACCATTGGGCCAGGGTCAAAACAATTACATATCATGGAGAGTAATCTATCCTGTGTATATTCATAGTGAAATCGGTGGCCCAATGGTTATTAACCCTTTGAAAATATAATTTACTTATTCAATAATTAGACTTACAGCACCTATGCCAGGGTTGGCATAAATTTCTGTGCCCAAAACACCATTGGGTCAGGCTAAAAACAATTGTGTGTCATGGAGGGGGATCAACCCTAAATATATTAACAGTAAAATCAGTGGCCCCATGGTCATTAACCCTTTGAAAATATCAGTTACTTAATCAAAAATAGTAATTACAGCACCTATGCCAGTGTTGGCATCAATTTCTGTGCCCAAAACTCCATTGGACCAGGTTAAAAACAACTGCATGTCATGGAGGGGGATCTACTCTGTATATATTCATAGTGAAATCAGTGGCCCAGTGACCCTTTGCAAATATCAATTACTTATTAAAAAATGGGAATTACAGCACCTGTGCCAGGATTGGCATTAATTTCTGTGCCCAAAACCCCATTAGGTCAGGCTAAAAACAATTGCATGTTATAGAGGGGGATCAACCCTACATATATTAACAGTAAAATCAGTGGCCAAATGATCATTAACCCTTTGAAAATATCAGTTACTTATTCAAAATTGTAATATTTGAATTGGTGCCAACGTATGCCCTTTTTTTCCAGTTTGTATATCCAATTGTTGTATAATGGGAATTCTCCTCTGTGTAGGTACATTATATGAATCATGTTGTTATTTAAATAATACCTAGATTTTTATTTTAAAGTCAATTTAAAGCAGTCTGACAAACAAATTGGAATAAGAAACCAACTTCCAAGAATAAGAAACAGAATTTCACGAATAAGAAACAGCATGAATAAGAAACCAACTTCCTTGTCGTATTTATTAGGGCTGGTCTAAAAGTCATATGGCTAGATTTAGAGTTTGGCGTTAGCCGTCAAAACCAGCGTTAGGGGCTCCTAATGCTGGTTTTGGGCTACCGCTGGTATTTAGAGTCAGTCAGGAAAGGGTCTAACGCTCACTTTGCAGCCGCGACTTTTCCATACCGCAGATCCCCTTACATCAATTGCGTATCCTATCTTTTCAATGGGATCTTTCTAACGCTGGTATTTAGAGTCGTGGCTGAAGTGAGCGTTAGAAATCTAACAACAAAACTCCAGCCGCAGGAAAAAGTCAGGAGTTAAGAGCTTTCTGGGCTAACGCCGGTTCATAAAGCTCTTAACTACTGTGCTCTAAAGTACACTAACACCCATAAACTACCTATGTACCCCTAAACCGAGGTCCCCCCACTCTATTAAAATGTTTTAACCCCTAATCTGCCGACCGCACACCGCCGCCACCTACATTATCCCTATGTACCGCTAATCTGCTGCCCCTAACACCGCCGACCCCTATATTATATTTATTAACCCCTAATCTGCCACCCCAAACGTCGCAGCCACCTACCTACACTTATTAACCCCTAATCTGCCGACCGGACCTCACCACTACTATAATAAAGTTATTAACCCCTAATCCGCCTCACTGCCGCCTCAAAAACCCTATAATAAATAGTATTAACCCCTAATCTGCCCTCCCTAACATCACTGACACCTAACTTAAAGTATTAACCCCTAATCTGCCGACCGGACCTCGCCAACACTATAATAAATGTATTAACCCCTAAAGCTAAGTCTAACCCTAACACTAACACCCCCCTAAATTAAATATAATTTAAATCTAACAAAATAAATTAACTCTTATTAAATAAATTATTCCTATTTAAAGCTAAATACTTACCTGTAAAATAAATCCTAATATAGCTACAATATAAATTATAATTATATTGTAGCTATTTTAGGATTAATATTTATTTTACAGGCAACTTTGTATTTATTTTAACCAGGTACAATAGCTATTAAATAGTTAATAACTATTTAATAGTTACCTAGTTAAAATAATTACAAAATTACCTGTAAAATAAATCCTAACCTAAGTTACAATTAAACCTAACACTACACTATCAATAAATTAATTAAATAAAATACCTACAATTATCTACAATTAAACCTAACACTACACTATCAATAAATTAATTAAATACAATACCTACAAATAAATGCAATTAAATAAACTAACTAAAGTACAAAAAATAAAAAAATATTTACAAACATTATAAAAATATTACAACAATTTTAAGCTAATTACACCTACTCTAAGCCCCCTAATAAAATAACAAAGCCCCCCAAAATAAAAAAATGCCCTACCATTTGCGGGGCATGCCCCAAAGAATTCAGCTCTTTTGCCTGTTAAAAAAAACATACAATACCCCCCCCCCAACATTACAACCCACATACCCCTAATCTAACACAAACCCCCCTTAAATAAACCTAACACTAAGCCCCTGAAGATCTTCCTACCTTATCTTCACCACGCCGGGTATCACCGATCGGTCCAGGCTCCGAAGTCTTTATCCAAGCCCAAGCGGGGGCTGAAGACGTCCATCCTCCGGCTGAAGTCTTGATCCAAGCGGCGGCTGAAAAGGTCCATCATCGGGGATGAAGTCTTCATCCTATCCGGGCAGAAGAGGAGATCCGGACCGGTAGACATCTTCATCCAAGCGGCATCTTCTATCTTCTTCCATCCGACGACGAGCGCCTCCATCTTCAAGACCTCCGGCGCGGATCTGATCGGAACAGCCAATAGAATGCGAGCTCAATCTGATTGGCTGATTGGATCAGCCAATCGGATTGAACTTGAATCTGATTGGCTGATTCCATCAGCCAATCAGAATTTTCCTACCTTAATTCCGATTGGCTGATAGAATCCTATCAGCCAATCGGAATTCGAGGGACGCCATCTTGGATGACGTCCCTTAAAGGAACCTTCATTCTGTGTTAGGACGTCGGAAGAAGAGGATGGATCCGCGCCGGAGGTCTTGAAGATGGAGCCGCTCGACGTCGGATGGAAGAAGATAGAAGATGCCGCTTGGATGAAGATGTCTACCGGTCCGGATCTCCTCTTCTGCCCGGATAGGATGAAGACTTCAGCCCCGATGATGGACCTCTTCAGCCGCCGCTTGGATCAAGACTTCAGCCGGAGGATGGACGTCTTCAGCCCCCGCTTGGGCTTGGATGAAGACTTCGGAGCCTGGACCGATCAGTGATACCCGGCGTGGTGAAGATAAGGTAGGGAGATCTTCAGGGGCTTAGTGTTAGGTTTATTTAAGGGGGGTTTGGGTTAGATTAGGGGTATGTGGGTGGTGGGTTGTAATGTTGGGGGGGTATTGTATGTTTTTTTTTTACAGGCAAAAGAGCTGAATTCTTTGGGGCATGCCTCGCAAAAGGCCCTTTTAAGGGCTGGTAAGGTAAAAGAGCTTTTCTATTTGTATTTTAGAATATGGTAGGGCATTTTTTTATTTTGGGGGGCTTTATTATTTTATTAGGGGGCTTAGAGTAGGTGTAATTAGCTTAAAATTGTTGTAATATTTTTATAATGTTTGTAAAAAAAATTTATTTTTTGTAACTTAGTTCTTTTTTTATTTTTTGTACTTTAGTTAGTTTATTTAATTGTATTTATTTGTAGGTATTTTATTTAATTAATTTATTGATAGTGTAGTCTTAGGTTTAATTGTAGATAATTGTAGGTATTTTA
The DNA here is from genome assembly GCF_027579735.1 of Bombina bombina. Taxonomy (NCBI): domain Eukaryota; kingdom Metazoa; phylum Chordata; class Amphibia; order Anura; family Bombinatoridae; genus Bombina; species Bombina bombina. The sequence goes on along the minus strand of NC_069499.1, from coordinate 986,689,243 downwards.
TTTAATTAATTTATTGATAGTGTAGTGTTAGGTTTAATTGTAACTTAGGTTAGGATTTATTTTACAGGTAATGTTGTAATTATTTTAACTAGGTAACTATTAAATAATTATTAACTATTTAATAGCTATTGTACCTGGTTATAATAAATACAAAGTTGCCTGTAAAATAAATATTAATCCTAAAATAGCTACAATATAATTATAATTTATATTGTAGCTATATTAGGATTTATTTTACAGGTAAGTATTTAGCTTTAAATAGGAATAATTTATGTAATAAGAGTTAATTTATTTCGTTAGATTTAAATTATATTTAACTTAGGGGGGTGTTAGTGTTAGGGTTAGACTTAGCTTTAGGGGTTAATACATTTATTATAGTAGCGGTGAGGTCCGGTCGGCAGATTAGGGGTTAATAATTGTAGGTAGGTGGAGGCGACGTTGGGGGCGGCAGATTAGGGGTTAATAAATATAATATAGGGGTCGGCGGTGTTAGGGGCAGCAGATTAGGGGTTAAAAAAATATGCAGGTGTCAGCGATAGCGGGGCGGCAGATTAGAGGTTAATAAGTGTAAGGTTAGGGGTGTTTAGACTCGGGGTTCATTTTAGGGTGTTAGGTGCAGACTTAGAAACTGTTTCCCCATAGGAAACAATGGGGCTGCGTTAGGAGCTGAACGCTGCTTTTTTGCAGGTGTTAGGTTTTTTTTTCAGCTCAAACGGCCCCATTGTTTCCTATGGGGAAATCGTGCACGAGCACATTTTTTAAGCTGGCCACGTCCGTAAGCACCGCTGGTATTGAGAGTTGCAGTGGCGGTAAATATGCCTATACGCTCCCTTTTTGGAGCCTAACGCAGCCCTTCTGTGAACTCTAAATACCAGCGGGATTTAAAAGGTGCGGGGGGAAAAAAGCCAGCGTTAGCTACGCGGTCGTTACCGACAAAACTCTAAATCTAGCCGATAGAACATCCAGGTTTTCTATATCCTTTCGGCACATGATTAAACACTGTCCTAATTTCTTCATGTCCCTGACCTCCTGCAGGCGACCTTTCCAAGTCAGTGCTTCATTATCATGATAGATCTACGAATATGAGAATTAGTTCTACAGTGATTTGTTATTCTATATTTCCTATGTACAGAATGCATGCACACATAGCATAATGTCAGAGTTGTAAATGTTTTAGTCTAGTGATGAAATATTATGTCTATGTGAAACCTCTTGGCTACTTAAAATAAGTTACATAGCCAACTTATAAATATATAGAACAGATATAAGTGGTAAAAGAGTTCCTATAAGGGAAAGGTTATGAGATTACTAAAAGGATAGATTAAAAAGAGTTTACAATTACGTATATACGTGGAGGATCCATGTTATAAATACAATATGATATAAAAACAAGATAAAAAACAAAATAGTATAAAACAAAATTAATGTTTAGATAAAATGTGACATGTATAATTGAGTAGTCCTCCAGGTGAAGATAAAGTTTAAAGGCATAAGGTCTGTGACGAAAATTGAAGAAATTGTCTATCTATTGTGTAGAAAGAAGTGATGATTATTACTGATAAAAAAAGAGAAAAAAATCAAAAATAAAAATGCAGGAGTAAATAAATATTAAGATAAAATGAAGAAAAAACACCCCAAAAAAGACAAAGGAATGTTGAAGTGTTCCTATACGCTTGATGTGCTCCATGGCACCTGTAGGAAATAAAATAACAGTGCAATAAAGCAAAATATGTTGAATACGTAATTGTAAAATACATATTTTTAGCCCCATGGCTGCTAAAAGGTGTGCACTGTAATGCTATGCACAAGATACCCTTCCTCTCCAGCAGCCAAGCAGTTAATATCCTTTTGGTAACCTCATAACCTTTGCCTTATATGCGCTCCTTTTATGTGTTTTAGTCTGGCGCATCTGTGGTGCTGAAGGACAGCGCACAGCAAAGAGCACGGTAACTGTAAACAATGACACGCTGCAGATTCAGTAGAGTGCATGAGACAGGTGCTCGTGCCTGTGTAACAAAAACTAACAGTGGAGGAGCAGCAAGGGATGGCAGCTGACAACTGGAGCAGGGAGCAATGGTTCTGTGTGATACAACTATACCCCGTGTAAACCATACATTCCTGCTTAGGGGGTTGTCATGAATGGGTGAAGTCTGGGCACTGAATCTTGAGCTGACTGCTCTCTACTTGTAACTGGCAGCAGCATGAAAGTTTAGTGAGTGCAGAAGTACCATAGCCGGCTGTCATTTAGACAATCAATACCCAGGCTGTGTTGTGTGCCCAGTGCGCCGCTTGATTGTGTTCGTTGGATGTCCAATCTTCAATGAGAGCATATATTATTATTAAAGGGACATGAAACCCAATTTTTTCTTTCATGATTTAGATAATAGAGAATATGAATACAAACAACTTTCCAGTTTACTTCTATTATCTAGTTTGCTTCCTTCTCTTAGTATCATTGTTGAAGAAACAACAATGCATATTGGTGAGCCAATAACATGAGGCACATATGTGCAGCAACCAATCAGCAGCTCATGAGCCTATCTATATATGCTTTTCAGTAAAGGATTCCAAGAGAACAAAATAAATTAGATAATAGAAAAAAATCAAAATGCAGCTTTCTCTGTATTGCGAAAGAAAAAAAATGGGTTTCATGTCCCTTTAAATACATAGGCTGAGTGTATGACCTAGTGTATGATTCCACACTTTATGCCCATACGATGCCAAAGATGAGCTAAGTATAGAGGCCCTATGTTTAGAGTAAGCACTCATGCCAAGGCAGAAAACACAGCATAAGCGCACTATATTGAGGAGTATTGAGTTGTGAGTACAGAAGATAACAAAGGGTGAGATCAGTCTGAGGTTGCACATTTGATATACTGGGTGCCCAGCATGAGTGAGAGGTTGTCCATTCTATACCCAGGTGGGTGCCAGCATGAATATCTGATGCCCACTGTATACCCAGACCCATCAGAGCTGCTTGAATGTAAGAGCACAGTGCAGGCTAGGCGCGAGAGCCCATGCTAGTGCACGTTGGTACAGCTGCTCACAGGGGAGGAGCCGTGTCAGTGGGCGGGGCTCACTATTTCTCCTCAGATACATTGCAAGCAGGTCCCTCCGCTGCAGTGCTCGCTATGGTCCCCGGACCCCGTGGCATGAAGTTTCGGTAGCCCACAGCATGGTGCAGAAGTCCCGCAATGGCGGGGTGTACCCCGGACCGGACAGAAAGCTGAAGGTGGGCTTCGTAGGGCTGGACCCAGCGGCCCCGGACTCAGGTCGGGATGGAGCTCTGCTCATTGATGGTGGCGCTGAAAGTACCAAGCGCGGCAGCATTCGAGTGGCCGGCACCGGCAAACCTCCCAAACGGAACGCGTTCTACCGCAAGCTGCAGAACTTCCTCTACAACGTGCTGGAGAGACCGCGGGGCTGGGCCTTTATATACCATGCCTATGTGTGAGTACGGCACTGACAGGGGCTGCTGTAGGTATTGGCTCTGTTATGGTTAAACGACCCTGTACCGCAGGGATAGCTAATAGATATCCGAGCCTTTGTCATTCTGTGTGGGTACCGAGAGAGTTAAATGGTCCTCAGGCCTTCATATATGTGATCTCCACTCTGATGTAGTTACTGATTTACCATTCTTTTCATTGATAGGGTTAATTGAATGTAAAACATATCTAAACATACCAGTATAACATCCCTAACCTGAGAGGGTTAATGGATCCCTTGACCTCCTGTTTTGTAAAATCACTGACAGTGTTCTTGCATCCCAGAGCCTTTGTTTAGTTCTCCATACAAATGATTATGTAGGAGTGGAGACTGGCGTCATTTTTTACATCCCTGTATGAATACCTTTACTAAGAGGGATTGGGCACCTGGGTATTCATACAACAGGCTTTATGGGGTTTCCTATACCATTTCTACTTGTTATACTCTCTATCATGTGGACGATTCTTTTGTCTATCCAAAGGGTTTGTTATTATTTAGTATCAGCCAAGCAAAACAAATGTTTAAATACAATTAACTATGGCACTCCTCAGCAATATAACACTACAACTAAATGGATAAGAAATCAATACATGGGCAGTAGCATAAACTGGACCCAGGATTCACCTGCACCAAGTGCCTATAGACAGAATTTTAGGATTGTCTGCTGCTGATGTAAATTCTGTAGTGATGGAGCTGCTTTGGCAGAAATGTCTGTGCTCTCTGCACTTTTTTTCTGGGAATAACAGTCATTGCAAGTCATCTCCACCTCCCAGCCCTGAATATATATATATATTTATAGACGTGTTCTGGCTCACAAAGAGAACAGAATTAAGGTTAGGTCTGTGAACAATTGGGTTTCCTGTGGCGTAGGTACACAAATATTCAGCCCCTGGAAAAGACAATGTGGTTTTCTGGTGTGTGTGAAGAGAAGAAAATTGCTGAACCTGCAGTATTTAAAATCTTTTCTTAATGAGAATCAGAAATTTCTCCATCTATCTCACAGATTGCATGCGGAACAGCCCAGACAGTGACTAATAGCTGTGCTATATACTGTAAATTATTCCGTAGCCTGAGGTCCTAATTATCATTGTTTTTCCAGCTTATGGATTTCTTGTGTTTTTGCTGCATTCTGTAGTACAGAGTGTCTATTAGTATTATTACACTTTATAGTGCAATGCTATACAATACATAATCAAAATAAAGTAGGATACATTGCATACAATATTTGATGAAAACAATACGAATCCCCAAAACTTAACATACTGAAGAAGTCTCACAAGGTTGCTCAAATTTATTAAACATAAATTTTAGCTTAAAGGGATATAAAACCCAAATTTGTTCTTTCATGGTTCAGACATACAACTTTTCAATATACTTCTATTATATTTTTTCTCTCAATATCCTTTGTTGAAAAGCAGGAAGGTAAGATCAAGAGTATGCACGTGTCTGCAGCACTCTACAGCAGCAGTTTTGCAACAATGTTATACATTAGCAAGAGTGCTAGATTGCAGCACTATTTCCTGTAGAGCTCCAGACATGCACATGCTACCTAGCTAGATATCTTCAATAAAGAATAACACAAGAACAAAGTAAGTTTTATAATAGAAGTAAATTGGAAACTTTAAGAGCTGTTTATCTCACTGCAGGGATCTGGATGTGAAGTAGAGACCACTACATTACTATAATAAAGTTGAAAAAAAACTGAAAGATTTTATGTAATTTCTCTCCATGCTGGTGAGTTTTTGATAATCAAGCCCTAAGTGAAAATAAAGAGGTGTATTAAAAAAACAACAAAAAAGCATTTGATTGGTGGTCTGATTAGAGACATGAGGGCATCAAGAAAATTGGGTTAGAAGGGGAAGCTTGTAGAATGGTCGTTCTTATTGGTCAAGTATATGGTAGTACTTGGGTGAGCTAAATGAGATGATTTTTGTTAGCATAAGGAATAGAGATAATGTATAGTTAATGTAGCAGGCAATGTAGATGGTTTGAGCTGTGGTGATTGTAAGCAGAAGCTGTGCACAAGAAGAGTATATACAAAATAAAGAGGAGATTAAATGGATGAGTGTTAGTAAGGGCTTCTTAGGTTAAAAGCACATTGAATTAATTTTGCTATACACTTTTGTTCACAAAAATGATTATTATAAATCAGCAATGATACAAATTGAGGTATAACTGACTTGACACCAGCCACTGCAGCCTCTCTGAGCAGTTGCACTGTTCCAATGTAGATTAGGAGTGTATTGTAAAAATGCTTCTGTACAAAACTGAAATGCAATCTGGTCCATTTAAAGGGTCAGTTGAGCCTGTTTCCCCCCCCCTTTAATTTGTGCCCAATGATTCATTTAATCTGCTGGAAATAGCTGCTTTTGCATGTGGTATCCCTGTCTACACTGAAAGTTTCTATAATTTAAAGTGATTGTACATTTTAGCCTTTTTCTTTACAATAATAATAATCATAAAGTAAAAGATGGGGACTTTAATTCATGAAAAGCTTTGTAAACAATTACTTTTTCTAATAATTACACTTTCATTTATTGATATATTCGCCATTCCTCTACCCTTAACATATCATCTTGTTCTTACTTCAATGATGATTCAGGCTGTAGCCAATTGTATAGCGCCCCCTTTGGCATCCAAAGCCAGGGGCGTTATTTCCTTCCTGTGCGCCAAATGGGGAGCGATACGATTGGCTGCAGCTGGAATCATCACTGAAGTAAGAACTAGAGAATAAGTTATAGGCAGAGGAACGGCAGAATATTTCAAGACATGAAAGTGTAATTACGTAAAAAATTAATTGTTTACAAAGCTTTTCATGAATTAAAATCCCCATCTTTTACTTTATGATTGTTAATATGGTAAATAAAAGGTTAAAGTTTACAATCACTTTAAGTATAGGCTGAAGAAAGCTGTTCAAATATAGCCAGCAGAAGAAATTACACTCCCAGTGGTAGGTAAGAGAGATAAAGTACTATTGGACTTTGGTATACAGACATAGGTAATATAAAGAAGCATGTGTGCACAGAAAGTTATAAAATAAGATTTCCCTGCAAGCTCAACCAATTTTAATGGGTTGTGGTTTCAAAGAACAAAATCAGCAATTTAATGTAAAAAATAAACAATACATTTATCATACATTTTATACTCTGCAGCTGGTATAACTCATTGGAAACACATTAAGTGAAAACAATTTTACAATACACTGACCCTTTAAGTTTAGGTTTTTAAAATAATTTAGCTTGAAATGGGAAAACCAGGGAAGGGATTGCCAAAGTGAAACAGCTAACATACACTTAGATTTAGAGTTCTGCGTTAGCCGTCAAAAGCAGCGTTAAGGGCTCCTAACGCTGCTTTTGGCCGCCCGCTGGTATTTAGAGTCAGGCAGGTACAGGTCTACCGCTCACTTCCCTACCGCGATTCCAGGCTAACGCAGATCCCCTTACGCCAATTGCGTATCCTATCTTTTCAATGGGATCTGCCTAACGCTGGTATTTGGAGTCTTGGGAGAAGTGAGCGGTAGAGCCTCTACCGACAAGACTCCTAACAACAAAAAAAGTCAGTAGTTAAGAGCTTTATGGGCTAACGCCGGAATATAAAGCTCTTAACTACTGTGCTCTAAAGTACACTATCACCCATAAACTACCTATGTACCCCTAAACCGAGGCCCCCCCACATCGCCGCCACTGTAATAAAATTTTTTAACCCCTAATCTGCCGACCGGACATCCCTAATCTGCTGCCCCTAACATCGCTGACCCCTATATTATATTTATTAACCCCTAATCTGCCCCCCCACGTTGCCGCTACCTAACTACACTTATTAACCCCTAATCTGCCGACCGGACCTCGCCGCCACTATAATAAATGTATTAACCCCTAAACCGCCGCACTCCCGCCTCGCAAACACTAGAATAAATTGTATTAACCCCTAATCTGCCCTCCCTAACATCGCCGCCACCTACCTACAATTATTAACCCCTAATCTCCCGCCTGCACCGTCGCCGCTACTATAATAAATTTATTAACCCCTAAACCTAACTCTAACCCTAACACCCCCTAACATAAATGTAATTTAAATTGAACGAAATAATATTCCTAAAATTAACTAAATTATTCCTATTTAAAACTAAATACTTACCTATAAAATAAACCCTAATATAGCTACAATATAACTAATAGTTACATTGTAGCTATTTTAGGATTTATATTTATTTTACAGGCAACTTTGTATTTATTTTAACTAGGTACAATAGCTATTAAATAGTTAATAACTATTTAATAGCTACCTAGTTAAAATAAATACAAAATGACATGTAAAATAAATCCTAACCTAAGTTACAATTAAACCTAACACTACACTATCATTAAATTAATTAAATAAATTACCTACAATTAAATACAATTAAATAAACTATTCTATAATACAAAAAAACAAACACTAAATTACAAAAAATAAAAAAGAATTAAAAGCAGTTTAAACTAATTACACCTAATCTAAGACCCCTAATAAAATAAAAAAGCCCCCCAAAATAAAAAATTCCCTACCCTATTCTAAAATACAAAAGTAATCAGCTCTTTTACCAGCCCTTAAAAGGGCTTTTTGCGGGGCGGCCTTGCCCCAAAGTAATCAGCTCTTTTGCCTGAAAATAAAAATACAATACCCCCCCCAACATTACAACCCACCACCCACATACCCCTACTCTAACCCACCCAAACCCCCCTTAAAAAAAACTATCACTAACCCCCTGAAGATCTCCCTACCTTGAGTCGTCTTCACCCAGCCAAGCCGAATTCTTCATCCAAGCAGAGCAAGATGATGTCCTCCATCCGGTAGAAGTCTTGATCCAAGCGGCAAAGAAGAGGTCCTCCATCCGGGTGAAGTCTTGATCCAAGTGGCAAAGAAGAGGTCTTCCATCCGGGCGATGTCTTCTTCGAAGCGGCATCTTCTATCTTCTTTCTTTCTGATCCATCTTCATCCCGCCGACGCGGAACATCCTTCTTCCCCGACGGACTAACGACGAATGAAGGTTCCTTTAAGGGACGTCATCCAAGATGGCGTCCCTTCAATTCCGATTGGCTGATAGAATTCTATCAGCCAATCGGAATTAAGGTAGAAAAAAATCTGATTGGCTGATGCAATCAGCCAATCAGATTGAAGTTCAATCCGATTGGCTGATCCAATCAGCCAATCCTATTGAACTCGTATTCTATTGGCTGTTCCGATGAAGATGGATCCGGAAGAAAGAAGATAGAAGATGCCGCTTGGAAGAAGACATCGCCCGGATGGAAGACCTCTTCTTTGCCGCTTATATCAAGACTTCGCCCGGATGGAGGACCTCTTCTTTGCCGATTGGATCAAAATTTCTACCGGATGGAGGACATCTTCTTTCTCCACTTGGATGAAGAATTCGGCTCGGCTGGGTGAAGACGACTCAAGGTAGGGAGATCTTCAGGGGGTTAGTGATAGGTTTTTTTAAGGGGGGTTTGGGTGGGTTAGAGTAGGGGTATGTGGGTGGGGGGTTGTAATGTAGAGGGGGTATTGTATTTTTATTTTCAGGCAAAAGAGCTGATTACTTTGGGGCAAGGCCCCGCAAAAAGCCCTTTTAAGGGCTGGTAAAAGAGCTGATTACTTTTGCATTTTAGAATAGGGTAGGGAATTTTTTATTTTGGGGGGCTTTTTTATTTTATTAGGGGTCTTAGATTAGGTGTAATTAGTTTAAACTGCTTGTAATTCTTTTTTATTTTTTGTAATTTAGTGTTTTGTTTTTTTTGTATTATAGAATAGTTTATTTAATTGTATTTAATTGTAGGTAATTTATTTAATTAATTTAATGATAGTGTAGTGTTAGGTTTAATTGTAACTTAGGTTATGATTTATTTTACATGTCATTTTGTATTTATTTTAACTAGGTAGCTATTAAATAGTTATTAACTATTTAATAGCTATTGAACCTAGTTAAAATAAATACAAAGTTGCCTGTAAAATAAATATAAATAGCTACAATGTATTTATTAATTATATTGTTGCTATATTAGGGTTTATTTTATAGGTAAGTATTTAGTTTTAAATAGGAATAATTTAGTTAATTTTAGGAATATTATTTCGTTTAATTTAAATTATATTTATGTTAGGGGGGTGTTAGGGTTAGAGTTATGCTTAGGGGTTAATAACTTTATTATAGTAGCAGCGACGGTGCGGGCGGGAGATTAGGGGTTAATAATTGTAGGTAGGTGGCGGCGATGTTAGGGAGGGCAGATTAGGGGTTAATACAATTTATTCTAGTGTTTGCGAGGCGGGAGTGCGGCGGTTTAGGGGTTAATACATTTATTATAGTGGCGGCGGGGTCCGGTCGGCAGATTAGGGGTTAATAAGTGTAGGTAAGGTAGCGGCGACGTTGGGGGGGGGCAGATTAGGGGTTAATAAATATAATATAGGGGTCGGCAGTGTTAGGGGCAGCAGATTAGGGGTTCATAGGGATAATGTTGGTTGCGGCGGTGTCCGGAGCGGAAGATTAGGGGTTAATAATAATATGCAGGGGTCAGCGATAGCGGGGGCGGCAGATTAGGGGTTAATAAGTGTAAGGTTAGGGGTGTTTAGATTTGGGGTTCATGTTAGGGTGTTAGGTGCAGACATAGAAAGTGTTTCCCCATAGGAAACAATGGGGCTGCGAACGCTGCTTTTTTGCAGGTGTTAGGTTTTTTTTTCAGCCCAAACTGCCCAATTGTTTCCAATGGGGATATTGTGCACGAGCACGTTTTTCCAGCTTACCGCTACCATAAGCAACGTTGGTATTGAGGGTTGAAGTGGAGCTAAGTTAGGCTCAACGCACCCTTTTTTGAGCCTAACGCAGCCCCTCAGACAACTCTAAATACCAGCATTGTTGGAAGGGTGCGTTGGGAAAAAAAGCAGCGTTAGCTACGCGGCTTTTTACCGTCAAAACTCTAAATCTAGGCGATTAGAAAATAAATGAGGTGGGTAAGTGTAGCAGAGGCATTTAGCATAGATTGTAGGGCAGAAGAGAGTACAAGGCCATTCAGTATCGTATTGCAGTTATCAAGGCGGAAATAGGTATATTGCAGATGTTGTACATAATGTTGGAGCATGATTTAGCAAGTGATTGGGTATGAGGGTGGTGAAAGACAGTCAAGTGTGCCAAAAAACAGTAGACACAAGGCATTGGTGTGATTTGCTAAGTCATAAAGAAAAAAAACAAACACCCAGGAGTTGGAATTCTGTTAGAAGGGATACAAGATACTGTTGTTGAGATATTTACAGTTAAAGGGACAGGAAACCCATTTTTTATAATCATCCCATAGAATGTGTATATTTAATCATCCCATCATTTGATCTTTAAATAATGAAACTAGTAATGTAATATAGACATAGATAGCTATATATTTTTTCCAGGGTATTAAGTATGTTGCACAATTATTTATGAAGGTTAATAGTTTATATCTGCAGCATGTAATTTTGGGGAACTTAATGAAAATAAATACTAAAGGATCTGTAGGCAGTGCAACCAATATTAATTCAATTTCTGCTTTAGAGAGCCAAAAGGTATGGACTACAGGGCAAAACCACAACTAAATATCTAGCTATATTATTAGCACAACCTCTCCAGCAGGTAACTGATGTCCCTGGTAAATTGTTCCCAACCTAGCTGGTTCATAGCGTTTGCTATGAAATAAAGGGCAAACGCTGGAGGTTTTTGTACCAGTTTTCAAAACAGTGTCCCATCGATTCAAATATCTATGAATTTCAACTTTAATTCATTATTTTGTAATACAGAATAACAGGGAATCAATTGACACAAGATGTTTGTAGCCCTAGTATGTGGGGATGATTTTATAGGGAAGGAATGGTTGCAGAGTAAAGGCATCAATGGGGACAAATTTCTTATAATGTTATGCATGGTTTCCTAATCGGAGTGTAAACAGAAAACAATGTTTATTCACAATCATTCAGATGGATTATCTAATTCAAACATTAGTGCTTCCAACACCATAGAAGAAAAATCCAAAAACTGCCCTTGTTGAATACTGTATTTTAGATTAGCAAACTATATTGGATTGTAATGGGGCAAATAGGGCCAGAATGTGTTTAGAAAGGGGTGAAGAGTGTTTAATTAGAACACTACAAAACATATTTGAATATCCAAGTGAAGTGTTTTCTGATAATGTTTGTGAAAGTTTATAATGGGAAGTATATTTATTGAATAAAGGTACTAGAGTTATAAAAACATGGATATTGCTTAGTTTTCTAATAGACTGAAACTAGGAAAGCTAACACTGTTAAAGTGTTTTATGTGTATCTGCAACTGTTTGGTTCCATACATTGCCCTAAAATTTGTTGTATCCAAGGGAGTTTAAAAAAAAAAAATGTTTTATTGCTTTAAAAGGCCATTATAGTGGAAAAAATGCTCTTGTTTGTGCATGTAATGTTATCAGTATTAACCCTGCAAATCTATGTGTTTAAGCCCCCTCCAGCAAAGGGGTTAAACACATAGGTAAGGTACTGCTCAGGAACCACTAGTCCCAAGCTGAGACTGCCACTGGCCTAATCACAACCCAGCTGTGCAACTAGAGCTGCACTTTGGCTCAGCAGTAATTTCCATATATTTGCAAGGTCAATAGTGATAAAAGTAAATTCTTTTCACTATAAGACCCTTTAAAATAAATAAATATGCATAGGTCAACCCCCCCCCCTTTTTTATCAAATGTTCTGAAGTCAGGATACAGTTATAACACCCAGCCCACTGGGATTTTTTTTATGAGATGTATAAAGTATATATCATCATCAGCTACGTAATTAATGTCTTAATTTTGGCCTTATACATTTTGTTTATAAATCTTGAGGTCCCTGGTGTAGCAATGCAGTATTTTTACATTTGTGGAGGGAAGACCAGATTTTAAGTTTTAAATTTATTTTAAACCAGGAATTTAATTTTTTTTTTTTTTTTTGCATTGAGTGAGGGCTAAAACGTTGGTATTGATATAAGCTACCTATCTAAATATAAAATAGCATTATCCCTTTAAATGATAGCATCTTTTACTGTAATAATTAATCCTTTGACTGACGAACATCATTTTAGCTAATGGTTAATATTCAGGGAATCCTAATTTCCAGTAGACGGCCTCAAATATCTAGGCTGGGCCCAGATCTGTTCAATAATTGTATTAATTATATTAACAAATTAGCTGGAAGCTTTTTGCTTAACAGAGAGATCAGCAACATCCCATGGAATGATATAAGTGACTTTGGAATTGCAGCTGCTTCAGTTTATCTATAAATGCAAAATGATGTACTCACAGCAAAGAATATAAAACCAGATAGAGAATTAGACTAAATTGTGAAAATTAAAATGTGCATGATATATTTGAAGGGACAGGAAACCCCAACATTTTCTTTCATGGTTTGGATAGAAAATACACTTTTAAACAAATTTCCAATTTCCCTCTATTATCAAATTTGCTTCATTCTCTTGTTATCTTTTGCTGAAGAAACAGCATTGCACTAATGGCAGCTAGCTGAACACATCTAGTTAGCCAATCACAAAACACAAATGTGTGCAGACACAACATAGCTCCCTCTAGAACAAAGCACATTTTAAAATAGAGGTGAATTTAAAAGTGTCTTAAAATGACATGCACTATCTGAATCATTCAAGTTTAATTTTGACTTTGCTAAACCTTTAATTTTTCAACAGAAGCAATTTTGCTATATATTTCTAGTTGAAGTTACTGGTCTAAGAAGGATCTGTACATATACTGTGCATTCTCAGAGAACCTCTTAACATTTTCCTGTTGTTTTCTTGGACGAGAAGTCTATGGTATGGTGGCCCACTAGCAGTTTATGGTTGTGACCGTGAAAGGAGGGGCTTTCACTACAATGTAGCACCCTCCCACTCTAAAGTAGCAGACCGCTGTATCCAGCGGGGAAGCACTATAAATTAAACAATGTGATTGTGTAGTTTGCATTTTGAAGAATAATCCTATGATGTGTTTAAAAAAAACAAAATGCTGCCCCAGGAAGAAGGGTGTGTGGGGTATTTCTAGAGGACTTTTCAGAGCAGCTGTATAAATAAATCTTTATTTACAGAATGAGACATTATTACATTACATTATAGTATTGATTTTGCACATGTCAAAGAAGGTTATGAAAATACCTTTACTGTTTATTTTTAAGTATGCGTTAATGAACCTCTTAGATTTGGTACAGATTTTACTTTTCAATCTATTGACTTTTTTTTTTTTTTTTTAAATTCCAGCAATCCAGACAATAGGGCCTCTCCTAGGTGCCCAATTTAATTCCAATTTTCCCCAGTGTGTTGTCCAAGTCTTTAAAAGAAACATTATTTTGAGCATGTAATTTTATGACTATCGACCCTGCACTACTGTTTGTTTACCCCTGCAAAAGGGGTTAAACACACAGTAGAAGTTCCACTCATGGACCCAAGTGGAAACCACCGCTGATCCAATCAGCAGCGCTAGTTTCACATCTGAGTCATGCGAATAGCACTGCTGATTGGATAAGTGGCCGTTTCTGCTCAGGATCATCAGTTTTCTGCTAGTTCATGTGAGCCGCATAGATAACATTGTGCTAAAGCCCGTGGTCTGTGGCAGACACTGCACTAATTGGATAAAATGCAAGTCAATAGATAATAAATAAAACGTCATATGATTAGGGGGCTGTCAGAAAAGGCTTAGATACAAGGTAATCACAGAGGTAAAAAGTGTATTACTATAACCATGTTTGTTATGCAAAACTGGAAAATGGGTAATAAAGGGATTATCTATCTTTTTAAACAATAACATTTTTGGAGTAAACTGTCCCTTTAAGTCCATTTCTATAATTGTATGTGTGAAAGAAAAGGGAAAGGTAGAAAACTGTTAATTATAGAGTTTTGTTTGAAATAAAGAGTCGCTGTGTGTTTTATGGACAACTATAATCCATACTCTTGTAGCCCTGGTGCCACTTTAATGTTTATCACATCTCAGGGGAAGAAAGAAAAAAACAACCACATAATTTCAAGAAGCAAAATCAGGAAACAAGTACATTTGAAACATCCATTAACTGCATTGTATTGCATTAAACAGAAAAGGAGGAATAAGAGCACCTGCTCTTATTATTTATTTAGAATGTGTTAGAAATGTAATGAGTTGAGTCCTTGGGGAGGATTGAATCCCTTTTCAGACCCCTAGCCTAAAGCTGTGCAAAAGAATCAGGGTTATGGGAACTGTCCACCATAATGAGACCTCCTTCTCTCTGTAACATATTGATAACATGGGTGTTCATTTATGTGTGCTGAGGATGCTATTGCCACAGCTTTGTGCTTTATACTCAACATCACAGAAGAGCCATATTGTTCATCAAACAGGGGAATGGGCTTTTTTTGTTCCTTTCAGTCCCACCTTTCAGGTGGACAAAATATGGTAAAAGGGACAGTCTACAATATAATTTTTATTCTTTTAAAAGATAGATAATCCCTTCATTCCCCAGTTTTGCATAACCAACACAGTTATATTAATACACTTGTTACCTCTGTGATTACCTTGTATCTAAGCATCTTCTGACAGCCCCCTGATCACATGACTTTTATTTATTATCTATTGACTTGCAGTTAGTACTGTGTTGTGTTAACTCTTAAATAATTTCCCGGGCGTGAACACAGTCTCCTGTTGTGAAAAGCAAATACAAAAGCATGTGATTAAGAGGCTGTCTGCAGTGGCTTAGAAACAGGCAGAACTTTAGAGGTTTTAATGTTATAAAGTATATTAATCTAACAATGTTGGTTGTGCAAAGCTGGGGAATGGGTAGTAAAGGCATTATCTATCCTTTTTAAACAATAACAATTTTTGTATAGACTGTCCCTTTAAGGCACCAGTAGCAGACATACTCAACAGAGGGCCCTGGTGCAAAATAGTTTTGGGCCTCCAATAGGTAATTCAGTAGTAAGCAATAGTGATAATAATATACATGATGTTCTTCTGTATTATGATTTTGCTTCCCTGTATTAGGAAAGTACACTGTATGTAGCCTCACTGCTATAGGCCCCCTCCAGCACTTGGGCCCCGGTGCCACTGCACATGCTGCACCAATGGCAGTTCTGCCCCCGAAAGGCACATTAAACGCTATGCTATATATAATAATGTATTCATAATAAAGATTAGCCTGAGAATATTAGTGTATACAGATGTATTTTTAATTGCATTAATATAACTAATGTTTTAGACCCATAAAGTAATTAACACTGCCATATTGTAACTTAGTTTTCCCTTGGACTATAAGCCTGTTATCTCCTCTGCTAAGGCTAGTTTGGGACATTTATAAATGTGCTGCTAGCTTATTTATTTGTGAAGATGTTCTTGTTTTTCCTCATTATATATTCTCAAGGTTTTATATGTGGTGATTTTCATTTGAGGATCTTGTAATTAGATCTTTAGACATTAGGCAAAGACAGTGAGACTAGTTCAATTCATATTTTGTGTATTTTGTTGATGTTCCCATAGAATGATGCTACTACTACTACTATACAAAAATGGAGAGGAAAGCGTGGTATTTATGGAATACATCAGCTCCAAAAAGTGGATATAGATAATAGCAAAAGTTAATTATAGAGATGATGTTCTCAGGCAAACACCTGAGTTAATTGTATTCTAAGCAGCTTCAGAGACAACATATCAAGCAGGCTGGGCTTTCTTTACCAACCCCAACTGAGAGCTTGATATCAGCTACAGCTTTTTTAATTTTTTTTATAGCCAATACTGTTGTCAAAAAGCAACTGTTTCAAATGATAAAAAGTAAAGGTGCTATTAGTAAATACATTAATATAACTCCACATTTAAAATGGGTCATTGGGAACACATTTAATTTTACAGCACAATGTTTCTTTAAGAGATACCTCTTTATTTTCAGTTTACTGCGGTATCTTGTTACTAAAATGTGGAGAGATTTCTCACTTATCAGTGAATATGATCCATAGAGTAACAGAAATTGTATTGGTTTGTCTTACTGGAAATGCTTCTTTTCAATGTGACTTTAGAAACCACTATGGTGAAATTTTTTTACGAAACTATATTGAACTATAAATCTGGAAAATAATGGAACTCCCAGTAATGTAGTTAAGAATAGTAAACCATATTTCTCCAGTACATAAGGCTAGCAACCTCTGTATTAAACATGCCTTGCTGTACCCAGGGGAGAAGAAATATTTACAAATTTTTCATTTTTATTTCAGATGTCCCCCAGTTTTATTACACTGATTTCTTATTCTCCTCACACCATAACTAGATTACATGAGTTATAATAGGCAGATGTTCTTCAGATTAAACAAATTAGGTTCATTCACATAAATAAACATTTGTAAAACGGGCACACTCCAGGGCTGAAGATGCACGAAAGGAGCATAATTTAAACCCCCTGCTTGCCAGATGCATTGCAGTTCTGTCGGGCAGCCAAAGAGTCAATCACTGTGACCTCTCAGTACTTCTTTTTGTGTGCCCTAATGCTTAATTTATTTTTAAAAATGCTGTTGTCACCATGTAACTATAATTAGCTTTATTAAAAATACATAGGTAAGTCTGTAATTTTCACACAACACTACAAAATTCACTTAAAAATAATTACCTATGTACACACACACACACACATATATATATATATATATATATATATATATATATATATTTATATTATTTTTTAATTTTTTTTTCTAAATTTTTTTTTTAAGCAATGGCTGCAAAAAAAAATTCTAACTTTTTTTTTTTTTTTTAGCTTAAATTAATGTGGAGTGAGTTCTGTCCACCATCTATCATTTGGTATGCTGTGGATAATTGTAACCCCACTTTAATTAGAAGAGGCTAGACTGATGCATTGCAGATCTATCCTTTAGGTCAAAGGTTACTGAATTTCATGCTAAAAGCAGAAAACACAAGGATGTGCAGAGTATGGATTATGTCTCCCAAGGGTCATACAAAACATATGCTTATACACTTAACTTGACTTCCTGTAAGGAGTTGATCTGAAACATGATAATCAGCATGAAAAACGCATATGCACAGATCTTTCCATTGAAGTATGGTACCTTACAACCTTCTGATGTCAGAAAAAACATAAATTATGCTTACCTGATAATTTTATTTCCATCGTGGGGAGGAGAGTCCACGGTTTCATTCATTAATTACTTGTTGGAATTAAGAATCTGGC
Organism: Bombina bombina; assembly: GCF_027579735.1. Taxonomy (NCBI): domain Eukaryota; kingdom Metazoa; phylum Chordata; class Amphibia; order Anura; family Bombinatoridae; genus Bombina; species Bombina bombina. The sequence continues at coordinate 986,671,552 of NC_069499.1, read as the reverse complement.
CATCAGGAGGAGACAAAGACACCCCTGCCAAAGGCTTAAATACCTACCCCATTTCCCTCATTCCCCAGTCATTCTGCAGAGGGAACAAGGAACAGTTGGAGAAATATCAGGGTATAAATGGTGCCAGAAGAACAAAAACTAAAATAAAGTTATCAGTTAAGCATAATTTATGTTTTCCATCGAAAGGGGAGGAGAATCCACGGCTTCATTCATTACTTGTGGGAACAAATACCCAAGCTCTAGAGGACACTGAATGAAAAATGTGAGGGCAAAAAGAAGGCTGACCCTAATCTGAGGGCACCACTGCCTGTAAAAGATTTTTCCCCAAAAACTGCTTCCGCCGAAGCAAAAACATCAAATTTGTAAAGGTATGTAAGGAGGACCAGGTAGCCACCTTACAAATTTGCTCCATAAAGGCCTCATTCTTGAAGGCCTAAGAAGAAGCCACAGCTCTAGTCAAATGAGCCGTGGTCCTCTGAGGAGGCTTATGTCCCGCTGTCTCATAGGCTAAGTGAATCATGCTCCTCAACCAAAAGGAAATAATCTTAATGTCAATAGAGCGCATAGGTTCAAACGGAACCCTCTGCAACACCCTCAGAACCAAGTTCAAGCTCCAAGGAGGAGCGGACTGTCTAAAAACAGGCAGGGCCTGAACAAAAGACTGAATATCCAGAAGCTCAGCAAGCCTCTTGTGTAACAAAACAGATAATGCCAAAATCTGTCCCTTCATGGAACTGGCAGCAAGCCCCTTCTCCATTCCATCCTGGAGAAAGGACAGAATCCTGGTTACCTTAACCTTGTGCCAAGGATATCCATGCTTCTCACACCAGGACAAGTAAGTCCTCCACATCTTATGATAGATGTGAAGAGTGACCGGCTTCCTAGCCTAGACGAGAGTATCAATCACTCTCTCAGAAAACACTCTCTTGGCCAAGACTAAGCGTTCAATCTCCACGCAGTCAGCCTCAGAAAATCTAGATTTTGATGTTGAAAGGAACCTTGTATCAACCGATCCTTGCGACAGGGTAACCTCCATGGAGGAGAGGATGACATCCCCACCAGATCCGCAAACCACGTCCTCGGCAGCCACTACGGAGCAGTCAGAATAGCCGAAGCTTGCTCCTGCTTGATGCAGGCCACTACAAGAGGTAGAAGTGGCAAGGGTGGAAAAATGTAAACTAGATTGAACCCCCAAGGCACCGCTAAGGCATCTATCAGCTCTGCCTGGGGATCCCTGTACCGCGACCTGTATCTGGGTAGCTTGCAATTGAGTCTGGACGCCATGAGATCTATCTCCGGCATCCCCCATCTGTGATAAATCTCCGGAAACACCTCGGGATGGAGAGACCATTCCCCTGGATGGAAGGATTGCCTGCTGAGAAAATCTGCCTCCCTGTTGTCCACACCCAGAATGTGGATTGCTGAGAGCTAGCAGCTGTGGGACTCTGCCCATTCCAATATCCGAGAAACCTCCCACATTGCTAGGGAGCTTCTCTCCCCCCCCCCCCCCGATGGTTGATGTAAGCCACCGAGGTAATGTCTGTCTGGAACCTAATGAAGCTGAACGACCCCAGAGGAGGCCACGCCTTCAGAGCATTGAAGATTGCTTGAAGTTCCAAAACATTGATCGGGAGGAGAAACTCCTCTTGAGACCACTTTCCCTGTGCCATCCTGGCACCCCAAACAGCTCCCCATCCTGCCAGAATCGCGTCCGTGGTCACAATCTCCCAGGACGGTCTCAGGAAGGATGTCCCTTGGGACAGTTGTTCCGGACGGATCCACCAAAACAGGGAGTCCCTCATCTGATTGTCCAGAGAAATCTGTTGGGATAGGTCTGTGTGATTGCCGTTCCATTGTCTCAACATGCACAACTGAAGAGGTCTGAGATGGAACCTGGCGAATGGAATGACATTGATGCTGGACACCATGAGCCCGATCGCCTCCATACTCTGAGCGACAGAGGAACTAGAGGAGGACTGAAGGGCAAGACAGGTGGACGCAATCTTCCTGCGTCGCTGATCTGTGAGAAATATCCTCATGGATATAGAATCTATTATCGTTCCCAGGAACTCCACCCTGTTGCTGGGAATCAGGGAGCACTTTCCTGAGTTTATCTTCCAACCGTGAGATTGGAGGAAAAGAAGAAGGGCCCTCGAGTAATCCTCTGCGAGACTGAACGATGGCACCTGGACTAGGATGTCATCCAGATAGGGTGGCACAGCAATTCCTTTGGATCTGGCTACTGCAAGTAGCGCCCCCAGAACCTTTGTGAAGACTTTCAGGGCCGTCGCCAGACAAAAGGGAAGGGCCACAAACTGGAAATGTTGGTCCAGAAATGCAAATCTCAGGAACCTGAAGTGATCCCTGTGAATTGGCATATGAAGGTAGGCATCCTTCAAGTCTATTGTTGTCATGAACTGCCCCTCTTGAACTAGGGGCAGAATATATCTGATCGTTTCCATTTTGGACGATGGAACAGCCAGAAACTTGTTAAAACATTTTAGGTCTAGAATCGGGCAAAACGTGCCCTCCTTCTTTGGGACCACGAAAAGGTTTGAATAGTACCCTAAACCCCTTTCTTCTGGGGTTACTGGTACAATAACTCAGAGAGAAGAGAGATCCCTCACACATTCTCGAAAGGCATCTCTCTTTTCTGGTCTGGAAGACAAATTTGACAGGAGGAATCTGCCCCTGGGCAGATGAGATCTGATCCCTATCCTTTATCCCTGGGCGATAATCTCCAGAACCCAAGGGTCCTGAAAATCCTGCAACCAGGCCTCTGAGAAGAGAGATAATCTGCCACCTACTTGGTCTGGGGCTGGCCCTTCATGCCGACTTTGTTTTGGCGGGCTTCTTGTTCTGCTTGGACTTATTCCAAGACTGAACTGGCTTCCAAGTGCCCTTGGACTGATCCGCTTTCGCGACGGGCTGCTGGCATTGGGCCTTGTCCACACGAAAAGAACGAAAATTGGATCCCTTCAGCTTAACCTTCTTATCCTGCGGTAGGAAAGCGCTCTTGCCTGCCGTAACCGTGGATATGATTGAGTCCAATCCCTGACTAGAAATCATGTCCGCAGACCACGAATTTAGCCACAGAGCCCTGCGCGCTAATACGGAAAACCTGATACCTTAGCATTCAGGCGAATAATTTGCATATTGGCATCACAAATAAAAGAATTAGTGACCCTTAACCCTTTAAGGACACAGCTTTAAGTTTGCTCAATTGTTTTATGACGGAAAAATTCCGTCATATGTCCTTAAGAGGTTAAAGCCTTAATTCTATCCTGTATCTCATTGAGGGGAAGTCTGCCTCTCGACCATATCCGACAGAGATTTGCACCAATATGTTGCAGCTCCGGCTACTGCCGCTGCCGGCTGAGAAACAAACCCTGTGTGTTGAAACATTTTTCTGAACATGTTTTCTAACTTTTTACCCATGGGCTCTTTAAACGACGAACTATCCTCAAGGAATCATCGTCCGCTTCACGAGTGTAGAGGTAGCACCATCCACCTTAGGGATAGCTTGAGCTGAGTGTCCGGGACGGGGAACAGCTTCTTAAAAGAAGAAAGGGAAAAGGAAGAACCTAATCTCTCCCATTCATTCTTAATAATGTTAGCCATCTTAACAGGAACCGGGAAGGTCTGAGGCACCACCCTGTCCTCAAATACTTTATCAAGCTTAGGAATCGAAGGTTACTCCAGGACTTTCGGTTCCGGAACCTCGAGAGTAGCAAGCACTTGCTTCAGCAAAAAGCACAAATTTTCGGCTCCTCAGATTTAGCTTTAGATGACATAGACTCCTACCCAGAAGGACGTCCTTCGAAGAGTTGGAGTCGTCCTCGTCAGCGGATAATCTTTCCAAAATATCCATTGGAGTATATGACCCCTGGGTCGGATTTCCATATTTTACCTTACGCTTGCGTTTTGCAGAACGTGGTAAGGCACTTATGACCTTAGACACCGCCGTTTGCAGTTGATCCGCAAAATCTGTCGGTTAACGGATCTCTCCCGTAGGAGAAATGGTCCTGCCCTGGGGCGCTGCATGTGTAATCAGAGATGAATGTAGGGAACACACCTCATGGGACGGGGAACCCTCAGAGGTGGACCGCTCAGTAGTACTAGACATCCTATTCTTTCTAGATGTCGTAACTTTATCAAGGCATGTGGAACATAGTTGAGCAGGCGGATCTATCAGAACCTCCCTGCAATAAACACAGGTATGAGACTTTGTTAAAGAGGGAATACCCTCTAAGGCGTCAGAGTCCTCCATAGCTTGCGCCTTTATTACAGACTAGATATAATATATAAAAAATGGCACCTTTATAACCTCCAATGGCCGGGGCACTCATCACCTCCTAAGACCCGGACCACAATAAACAATATTATGTACAGAACCCCCCCCCTGTACAATAACCCCCCTACCAGGCATATTAACCCTTGATTCTATAAATATAAAAGGTATTGCACTGTGACCCTGTCTTCTGCATTATTATTATGTGTATAAAAAATGAAGCAATCTTACCAGAATCTATGCCTTAGAACAGGAACATGGCCTTTCAAGTGTGACAGTGTAGTAGCATCGCTCCTGGCATGGACTTGAGTGTAGAAAGCAGGCAGCGAAACGTCAAAGCTGATTTTTATGGAGCTGTTAAAATGAGTCGGGATGGTTTCACAGAAAGACTCTCCCTGCATCTCCGGACTTTAACTTTCACCCAAGCTCTCACTGAGAGGCTGACAGGACTACTATAAACTCCAGTCCCATTCCGAAGAGTACTTCCCTCCATAAGAGACTACTCTGTATCTTCCGACACTTCTCTGCCAACCTCCTGTGACAAAAGGCAAAGAATGACTGGGGGTGATGGAAGTGGGGGAGGTATTTAAGCCTTTGGCTGGGGTGTCTGCCTCCGCCTGGTGGCCAGGTTCTTAATTCCCACAAGTAATGAATGAAGCCGTAGACTCTCCTCCCCTTTAGATGGAAACATGGTTTTATCATATTAATACCACCAACTCTATCTTAAAGGGAAACTAAACCCAATTTTTTTATTTCATGATTCAGAATGAGCAGGCAATTGTAAGCAACTTTCTAATGTACTCCTATTATCAATATTTCTTCATTCTCTTGCTATCTTTATTTAAAAAGCAAGAATGTAAAGCATAGGAGCCGGCCCATTTTTGGTTCAGAACCTAGGTTATCCTTGCTTATTGGTAGCTAAATGTCAGCAACCAATAAGCAAGTGCTCTCCGTGGTGCTGAACCTAAAATGGGCCACCTCCTTTTCTTTACATTCCTGTTTTTTAAAGAAAGAAAGAGAACAAAGAAAAATTGCTAATAGGAGTAAATTAGAAAGTTGCTTAAAATGGCATTCTCTATCTGAATCATGAAAGAAAAAAAAAATTGGGTTTAGTATTCCTTTAAATGCTGTAAGAGGTTTACAATAAATATCAGACTTATGAAAAAACTGGTTTAAAGGTATATAAAATGGGGTGAGGTCTCGGCTTTGGAGAGTATATTAAGTAGCTGCAAGGGTTGGGTTAAAAGGATTTTATCAGTTTCATGTTTGTAGGGCCTGATTCTCTAACACTCTCTGCTTAGGTGAAAATCTCTAAAATGATCTGGCATTGCTACGAGATCCATCATGGGATTATTTAAAGGCAAATTTTACCTTGATAGAAGTGTCAAATGTGTGATGTAAAAATTATAATCAAAGTATGCATTATAAAAGCTATTAACATGCATTCAAATATCTATAATCTAAAATATGCAACAAACTTGAATTTATATTACGTAGTAATTTTATTTAAAATTTGCAGGAGAAATCATATTTTTTTTTAAAAAGAAATTTGTATTGAAGTTTTGTGCAGAAACAGAAGAAATCATACACAATGACGGTACATGAAATTAACATTCTAAAACATTAGAGTAATTAGACCATGAGCTAAGTCTTGACATCAAGAATGGTATAATCCATATAATGAGTAAAAGTAAATAGTCAGACATCAACAACAAAATAATGTGCGTATAAGTGGAACCTCATTTTTCAATATAATATATAGTATGTAGTAGCTTGTTGAAGGTTAAGGGAGATCAGCAGGCGAGAGCTGCTCAATATTGGGGTGGGACGGGGGGGGGGAGGCGAGTAATCTAACTGTTAAAATAGGTAATGAGAGGGTTAATGTTTGTATGAGGGTGGTAACTAAAGGTTGGTTGTATATAATTACAGTGACTATGAGATATCATTGGTGGAGAATGCCAAAATGGGAGTAGATCCGGGTGCTCTCACAAACAGATTAGGTTTCTTAACATAGATGTAATGGTATCAGTAAGGATCTGAGTCTGGGGTATATATAATATTGCTGTGTTGGAATACTACAGAAGCTTTGCTGTCCCGTACCAACCTAATCCCATGTTGGGTCCACATAGGGATTATAAATGTAAAACATGCATTAGGGACCCTAATACGAACAGATACTAAGGCTTATAGGTATCTCTGTAGGTGAGACATATATATTCAAACTGGGCAACTGCTTTTATTTATCTAGATAAAAATAAAGGGGTGCCTGCAAGTGTACATATAATAGTAAGGATAGAGAAAACTCCGGATTAGGCCTAGAACTAGATCACAAGTATAAAGAGCAGTAAGCCAAAACTAGAGAGTGAGTGATCAATACAGCCTTTGAGAGAGAAACCAAACATTGTCATTAGGTTGATGTAGCCCTCATTGAGTGTTGTTAGAGATTACAGATGGGCGTCTAGGGTCTAGGTTAGACAATTTAAATCGTTAGCTCAGGAAAAGGGGCAATGAACTCGCTAAGTGAAGTGACGCTTCCACTGAGAATCAAAACCTGAAAATGCATTGCCCACTATCTTGGCCGCTGACAGCGGGGACCTCATTGTAAACTAACTTAGTGAGGGGGCGCTCAAAGGAGTAGTGATAGAAGTTACCCTCTCAACACTGCTCATAACTAAACTTTTGAGCTAGGCAAGAATCCTTACCCATATATAAGCTACGTGGTAATAGACTGCTAGTGGTGAAATATATGTAGGGAGGAGCATTTATTATAGAAAAAAGAACTTGCACAACTAAGTAGGGCACTGATCTTTACTTTTAAACATGACGTGGAAGTTTGAAACAGAACCAGAGAGGTATGTAACATTATTGTGAGAGTGTCCCCTACCTAGTATAAAAGGAGAACTGGAAGCATAAATAAGCTGTAGTAGGGAATATTAGTAAGGCCCTGTAATTGCTCAAGGTGAGGAGAACTCAACTAAATGTTTATGGTGTAGAGACTAATCCTGTAGATAGAGCTTATTAAATGTGAGGCAGTGATGGCAACACACCACAAAGGCGAGCTAAAGAAGGAACTCCTCAACCAATAAAATTTAGGGTGCCTATAAGCAATATTTAGCTGGAAAATTGGGGTAGAGCCGTTAGGGGGAGAAATAGAATTTAGTGTATATGTTCGGTGAAATTCATACCTCCAGAATAGCACACTTTATGGTTAATTTAACCTTATATCCATAATGTTTGGTAGAAATGGCTAACTGTGACAATATAAATATAACAAAGAATTATATTAAATTAAGTTAAGAATAGTTAGCTGTAAAGTTGGGCTCCTGAAGACATTGTAAGGTGGCTTTCTCAGCTATTGCCAAACATGTGGAACATCTGTAAACATATTATACACAAACAGTAAAAACCATCATAACATAATCACTTGATAGGGTAATTTGTCATCCAGACCATTTAAATAGAACAGTTTGCTGTCTTCCAGAGGCTTATGTTAGGTATATTTTGGAGCGTATTGATAGATTGTTAGAGGGATGTGGGTCTGATACTGCAGGTACATATTGGTACTAATGAAGGAATCAGCGGGAGATGGAGAGTCCTAAAAAATGACTTCAGGGAGTTAGATAGCAAGCTTAAAGCAAGGACCTCCAAAGTAATATTTTCGGAAATATTACCAGTACCGTGTTCTAACTCAGTAAGGTAGAAGGAGATAAGATCAGTTAATTCATGGTTAAAAACATGGTGTAAAAATGAGGGGTTTGACTTTTTAGAGCACTGGGCTGACTTTTCACTTGGGTACAATTTGTACAGTAAGGATGGATTGCGCCCTAATGACATGGGTGCAGGTGTGTTGGGGAAAAGGATGGTAGCACATTTAGATAATCTTTTAAACTAGGCAAAGGGAGGAGGGTCAGTTAGAACACAATAGAACAGAGAGATCAGTCTGTGAATATGTCACTCCCTTAACCCTTTGAGTGCTAAGCACTTTCCCACCTGGGTGCTAAGAACATTTGAGGGTTTTTAAATTTTTTTAAATATTTTTTTTCAGATCTCCAAGACTTATAGCGTTGGAAAGGTTAGGCGATTACCAATCCAACGGTGGGTCTTGGTGGTCTTTAGCTGCCTGAGATACAGGCTTCTAAGCAGCATGCCCCCTTTCCCGTTATTGTCCATTGTCTTTTTTTAATAAAGTTGCGCAGTGATGTCATCACGTCATTGCACTTGACGTCACCACGCAAAATGTGAAGCCCCGGCGATGCCTGTCATTACACAGGCCCAATCGCCGGGGTAGGAGCGGGTGGGAGCCCCCAGATCTCCCTCAAGGTGTGAGAGTGCTAGCGACGGCTCTAAGCCGGCGTTAGCACGTGAGTGGTAAATTTTGCGACGGCTCAGAGCCGTCGTTAGCACTTATGGGGTTAATATCTCAAGGAAGGGATGACTTAAGAAATGTTACATTAGAAAGTATAGAGGAAAGCACACCAAGTAGCAGCAGAAAGCACATGAAAATTAAATGTATGACAATGGGGGAGCTGGAGCTCTTAGTTGCAAAAGAGAACTATGATGTTATCAGTATAACTGAAACTTGGTGGGATGATTCAGACGACTGGGCAGTTAACTTAGAGGGGTATACTTTTTTTAGGAGGGACAGGAATAATAAAAGGGGTGGAAGAATCTGCATGTATATTAAACCTAACCTTAAACCTACAATAAGGGAAGATATTTATAATACAAGTTACAATGTAGAGACCCTGTGGGTTGAAATAAAGAGTGTGTGGGGGGGAATCCTTAAAAAATATTACTAGGAACATGCTACAAGCATGTGACCCGGAGGAAACTCAACTACTAATCCAAATAGGTAAGGCTGCTAATAACAGTGCTGTAATTATGAGAGCTGCTGGTGCAACGCTGCTCCCTGCTGACTAGTGGCCAATCGGCCGCCAGTAGGGAGGTGTCAATCAACCTGATCGTATTCGATCGGGTTGATTTCCGACGATTCCTGTCCGCCTGCTCAGAGCAGGCGGACAGGGTTATGGAGCAGCGGTCATTAGACCGCTGCTTCATAAGTTGTGTTTCTGGCGAGTCTGAAGACTCCAGAAGAAAAGAGGTGGAGTCCGAGGTTGATGTAATAAAAGCAGTTCTTTATTGGATTCATTAAAAAGAAGAAAATTCTTGTGAGACGCAGCTCACACGGGCACAACATCAGCCAAGGAGATAGTGTAGAAATGAGCGTAGCACCAGTGGCTTACATGTTTCGGCTAAATGCCGTAATCATAGCCTAAGGTGCTATGTCTCTAAGGTCATTAAGAAAGGTAAAAAACAATCTGATTGGCTAAAACACTACAAGTTATAATTAAAATGAACGCCCATTTTAACACACCTTAGTTACACAATAAAGTTAACCCTATGTTAGCCGAATGTATTGCAGCAAGAACCAATACAGAGATATAGACTGAAAGGAAATGTGGTGTGTAGAAGAACAAGAAAAGAGAAGAAAGAAAAAACAATATGGCACAATTTTCGCTTAGGTTATGGGACAGTGTTATAGATAGATAGTTAGTATGGACCTGTATTGCTGTTATTAAAGGCTTAAATATACAGCTACAATAAATGACTACAATAAATGAGATAATAAAGCCAGTATAGGATTGCAGTATTAATATAAAAGAAGTGTCCACACAATAAACTGTGCCTCAAGTTAGTATATCGGTCTACCTAATACATATTGTAATAAAGAAATAGAAAGAAAATGGATATAGAGCTATAATGGGAAATAACGCAGAAAAAGCGGTTTTCAGGATAATAACACTATACATAAGTGTGTAGGGTATATATAACATGAAAATACCATGCCTAGACCGCTCATAAATTCCACCTATGCCTATAGCTACACTATGTTTAGACAAAGAATATACAAAACATGTGATGTTGAACAAAAACTGTGTAGAGAGTGTATCTGTGCACATGATGTATATAAGAAGTATATGAGAATATGAACATCATTGAACATATAGATCAAGGTTAAATGACATGTAAATATATGTGATTACTCCCAAAAATTAATCAAATCAAATTTGGAGTTTAAACCTTGGGGAAGTCTGGTTTTTAATTGAAAAATCCAATAAGTTTCACGTTTAGCTAGAACTTTATCTATATCACCCCCCCTAATAGGGACCTTGGCTTTTTCGATGGCTGTCCATCTAAAGGAATCAAGGCTGCAGTTGTGTTTGGTAGCAAAATGTTGCACTAGGGGGGTTGTAGCCGTGCCCCTTGTTAGGGAGGAGATATGTTCTCTTATTCTAGAGTTGACATCCCTTAGATGTGAGACCAACATATTGAATGTCACAAAGAATGCAATTGACAAGGTATATGACGTTGGTACTGGTACAGTTTAAACAGGATTTGATGGAATAAGCAGTCCCTGTTACAGTAGATCTAAATTCAGTCGTAGTTTGTACATAATCACATGGCCTACACTTTTTATGTCCACATTTATACATGCCCTGATGTCTCAACCAAGAGCTAGTATGTTGTGTGGTCGGTCTAAGTTGTGTAGGAGAAAGAATGGAGGCTAGAGTGGCACATTTTTTGTAAGAGCATCTAATACCATTTTTTACTACATCTGTAAGCTTGTCATCTGCAATTAAAAGGGGAAAATGTTTTTTAATAATATTGCAAACTTCAGGGTATTGAGCACTATATTAAGTAACAAAGTAAACACCTTGAAAGTTACTATTAGTATTCCTGCATCTATCAAGTAACATTGACTGTCTGGGGATAAGGTCAACCTGTTGTCTTGCCTGTTTGATGTGTCTTTTAGAGTATTGTCTAGATCTAAGTCTATTTTCTAATTGACTAGCCTCATGTTCAAAATCCTCCTCTCTGCTACAGTTCCTTTTTATCCTCATAAACTGGCCTTTCGCCACAGCATAAGCAGTGTTGGTAGGATGACAGGAGGTAGCATGTAAAAGTGTGTTGCCTGATATTGGCTTACGGAAAACCTTTGTGGAGATTGTACCATCGCAATTACCAATTATAGTTAAGTCAAGGTAGTCAATATTGACTGGATCAGAGATAAAGGTGAAGCTCAAGTTCAACTTATTCTGATTCAGCCAAGAAACAAATTTAGGCACCTCATCTGAAGGGCCTGACCAGATACATAACAGGTCATCTATATATCTCTTATAGAAATATATAGATGACCTGTGGGGATTATCATCTCCATAAATGCAGTTAATTTCCCAATAACCAAGGTACAGATTCGCATATGAGGGGGCAAATTTCGCCCCCATTGCTGTACCTCTTTTCTGAAGATAGTCAGTCTCGAAACAAAAGAAATTGTGTGTAAGTAAGAATTCTAGCACACGAATGATAAAGCTTTGGAAGTTCTCGGTATAATCTGTATAATTGACTAAAAAGAATTTTTATATCCATAATGCCTTTTGAATGGGGTATAGAAGAGTACAAGGAGACTGCGTCTATTGTGACCCACATAAAGTTATCATTCCACTATAGATTTGCCAATAGATTAATAATGTGTTTTGTGTCCTTAGTATAGGAGGGTAAGGTATTCACTAAAGGCTGTAGGATAGTATCCAGCCAGGATGAGAGCCTTTCTAATAGGGAATCAACCCCACTGACGATGGGGCGTCCCTTTACATTAATTAAAGATTTGTGAACTTTTGGAAATAGGTGGAACATGGGTGTCTTGGGATGTTGTACATACAGAAATGAAGCAGTCTGTTCATTAAGAAACCCATGTTCCACACCATCATCCAAAATTTCAAGAAGTTCCCTCTTAAATCTGGCTGTGGGATTAGTGGTCAATGGAATATATTCCTGTGGATTATTCAATTGGCGATGTGCTTCTGCCACATAGTCTGATCTGTTAAGGACAACAATGCTGCCACCTTTATCGGCCGGACGTATGACAATACTAGTGAAGACTCGCCAGAAACAAGGCCCTTCAAGCTCCATACGGAGCTTGATAAATGGGCCTGAGAATATCAAACATAGAAGTCAAAGAACATTTGGGTAACAGTGATCATAACATGGTCAACATTTTATTTTTAAGGAAATCATTAAATAATATACATTGGGACAATGTATTCTCTAATAAAAATACAGAAGATAAATAGATATTTAAAACCTTGTTAAATAAATATACATATCAACAAATACCATATGGTTATAAAAATCAAAGCCAATGTGGCTAAATAAAAATGTGTTAAGAGAAATTAGGAAAAAACGTAGGGCTTTTAAATTTTTCAAAGAAAATAGTACAGACTCAACATTCCATATTTATAAGGAATGTAAAAAAGCATGCAAAAAAGCAATCAAATTAGCCAAAATTGAAAATGAAAAATTAATTGCAAAGGATTCTAAGTCTAACCCTAAAAAGTTCTTTAAGAACATAAATAGCAAAAAATCTAAGAAGGACAATATAGGTACATTAAAATGCATAGAGGGTAGCATGATAAATAATGACAGGAAGAAGGCTGAGGTACTAAACCAGTTTTTTTCTTCAGTATATACAAGAGAGGAACCATTGGATGATACTTTGGAACAAAATAGAACATTCTAGTCCATACCATTAACTGGGTTATGTTTAGAGGATATCAGGAAAAAACGGGATAATATTAAGGTAAATAAAACTCCAGACCCAGAGGGAATACACTCAAGGGTGTTAAGGGAACTTAGCACTGTTATAGACAAACCACTACTATTAATTTTTCAAGACTCATTATCCTCAGGCATGGTACCCCAAGATTGGCGTAAAGCTGATGTGGTGCCACTCTTCAAAAAGGGAAGCAAGGAGGATCGAGGAAGCTATAGACCAGTTAGTCTGACATCAATAGTGGGGAAGATATTTGAAGGGATTTATAAGGGTTTATATTGATGAGCATATTCGTGTAAACAAGATTATGAGTTCTAATCAGCATGGTTTTAGGAGAAATAGATCATGTCAAACTAATCTAATTAGATTCTACGACGAAGTAAGTAAAAATATAGATAAAGGGAAATCAGTTGATGTGATATACTTAGGTTTTGCAAAGGCATTTGATACAGTGCCACATGAGAGATTAATGCACAAAATTAAGGGACTGGGAATAGCTGAAAATGTTAGTTCATGGAAAAATAACTGGATAAAAGATAGGGAGCAACGAGTAGTATTAAGTGGATCATACTCAGATTGGACAAAGGTAATCATAGGAGTCCCCCAGGGATCAGTACTGGGCCCTGTTCTTTTTAATAGTTTTATAAATGACTTGGAGCAAGGATTAAATTGCGGCATCTCTATTTTTGCAATAAGTAAGGTCATTAGGTCAGAGCAGGATGAACTTTCATTACAAAGGGGTCTGCAAAAATTAGAAGTATGGGCAAGTAAATGGAAAATTAGATTTAATACGGGAAAATGCAAGGTTCTACATTTTGGAAGTAAACATAAGCAGGCAACATATTTTTTAAATGGGACAATACTTAGCCAAACAGAGGAGGAAAGGAATTTGGGAGTAGTAATAGATAACAAGCTAAAGATGGGTGCACAATGCAGGGCAGCGGTTTCAAAGGCTAATAAGATACTAGCATGTATTAAAAGAGGCATTGATTCAAGGGAGAAAAGCATAATTCTGTCACTATATAAATCCCTGGTAAGACCTCACCTTGAGTATGGAGTGCAGTTCTGGGGACCAATCGCAAAAAAAGATATTGCAGAACTAGAAAAAGTTCAGAGAAGGGCCACAAAGCTAAAAAGTGGATTGGAGAATTTAACCTATGAGGAGAGGCTAGCCAAACTGGCGGCTAGATTTAGAGTTGGGCGGTAGCCGTCAAAACCAGCGTTAGAGGCTCCTAACGCTGGTTTTTACCGCCCTCTGGTATTTGGAGTCAGTCAGGAAAGGGTCTAACACTCACTTTCCAGCCGCGACTTTTCCATACTGCAGATCCCCCTACGCCATTTGCGTATCCTATCTTTTCAATGGGAGCTTCCTAACGCCGGTATTTAGAGTCGTGGCTGAAGTGAGCGTTTGAAATCTAACGACAAAACTCCAGCCGCAGAAAAAAGTCAGTAGTTAAGAGCTTTATGGGCTAACGCCGGTTCATAAAGCTCTTAACTACTGTGCTCTAAAGTACACTAACACCCATAAACTACCTATGTACCCCTAAACCGAGGTCCCCCCACATCGCCGCCACTCTATTAATTTTTTTTAACCCCTAATCTGCCGCTCCGTACACCGCCGCCAGCTACATTATCCCTATGTACCCCTAATCTGCTGCCCCTAACACCCCCGACCCCTATATTATATTTATTAACCTCTAATCTGCCCCCCCAACGTCGCCGCTACCTTACCTACACTTATTAACCCCTAATCTGCCGACCGAACCCACCGCTACTATAATAAATGTATTAACCCCTAATCCGCCTCACTCCCGCCTCAATAACCCTATAATAAATAGTATTAACCCCTAATCTGCCCTCCCTAACATCGCCGACACCTAACTTCAAACATTAACCCCTAATCTGCTGACCGGAGCTCACCGCTATTCTAATAAATTTTTTAACCCCTAAAGCTAAGTCTAACCCTAACACTAACACCCCCCTAAATTAAATATAATTTTTATCTAACGAAAAAAATAACTATTATTAAATAAATGAATCCTATTTAAAACTAAATACTTACCTGTAAAATAAACCCTAATATAGCTACAATATAAATTATAATTATATTGTAGCTATTTTAGGATTAATATTTATTTTACAGGCAACTTTGTAATTATTTTAAACAGGTACAATAGCTATTAAATAGTTAAGAACTATTTAATAGCTAAAATAGTTAAAATAATTACAAAATTACCTGTAAAATAAATCCTAGCCTAAGTTACAATTACACCTAACACTACACTATCAATAAATAAACTACCTACAATTACCTACAATTAAACCTAACACTACACTATCAATAAATTAATTAAATACAATACCTACAAATAACTACAATGAAATAACCTAACTAAAGTACAAAAAATAAAAAAGAACTAAGTTACAAAAAATAAAAAAATATTTACAAACATTAGAAAAATATTACAACAATTTTAAACTAATTACACCTACTCTAAGCCCCCTAATAAAATAACAAAGACCCCCAAAATAAAAAAATGCCCTACCCTATTCTAAATTAAAAAAGTTCAAAGCTCTTTTACCTTACCAGCCCTGAAAAGGGCCATTTGCGGTGCATGCCCCAAAGAATTCAGCTCTTTTGCCTGTAAAAAAAACCATACAATACCCCCCCCAACATTACAACCCACCACCCACATACCCCTAATCTAACCCAAACCCCCCTTAAATAAACCTAACACTAAGCCCCTGAAGATCTCCCTACCTTGTCTTCACCTCGCCGGGTTCACCGATCGGTCCAGAAGAGGGTCCGAAGTCTTGATCCAAGCGGCGGCTGAAGAACTCCATCATCGGGATGAAGTCTTCTATCAAGCCGCATCTTCAATCTTCTTTCTAGCGGAGCGGAGCCATCTTCTTCCCAGCCGACGTGGATCCAACCTCTTCAAGCAGATTGAGCTCGCATTCTATTGGCTGATCGGAACAGCCAATAGAATGCAAGCTCAATCTAATTGGCTGATTGGATCAGCCAGTCGGATTGAACTTGAATCTGATTGGCTGATTCCATCAGCCAATCAGAATATTCCTACCTTAATTCCGATTGGCTGATAGAATCCTATCAGCCAATCGGAATTCGAGGGACGCCATCTTGGATGACGTCATTTAAAGGAACCGTCATTCAGCGAGTAGGCGTCGCTTGAACAGGTTGGATCCGCGTCGGCTGGGAAGAAGATGGCTCCGCTCCGGAAGAAAGTGCTAGTTCTGCCCCCAGGAGAAATCATATTTAATGTACACAGTAAAAATCATATTTAGCATGCATTGTAATTTCAAAATAAGAACTTAAAATTGTACCAAAAAGTGAAAAATAGAGGCATTCCTTATTTTTTTTTATTTCAAAATGAGTCTCACAGCTTTGGCGAGAAGGCTAGATAAGAGAATTAATTGGGCGTCTCTGAAGTTTTCTAACAGGTCTCATAATATTCTGCAAGTATATTATGTATTTGATCTTACAATTTTTTTTTTTGTTTTGTTCCCCCCCCTCCCCCTTAGGTTTTTGGTGGGTTTATTTTTCAAAATTCACAATGTACTGATAGAAAAATCCTGGTATATAAAACTAGAAAAAATGCAAGGTAAAGCACATGGAAAACAGTGTAATTTGATTTGTATGTGCTTTAATTTTTTTTTATCAAGATTCTGCATTCCAGAACTTTACGTACTATGTCAGGGTTGGTGTGATATTTGACTCCATGCTAGCAAATTTTAGACAATTAGACATGTCAGGGTTGGTGTGATATTTGACTCCATGCTAGCAAATTTTAGACAATAAGACCCTTGGTCTTGACTTTCTCTTTTGCATCACCATTCCATTTGTTGGTAGCTCAAAATATTCAGTAGAATTAGTTCATTGTATTCAAAGCAGCTTCAGGAACACAATATCTAATGTGCTTTTCTACCACCCTTAACTGGGAGGTTGATTTTAACTGCTGTTCTTTTCATTTTCTATAGCCAATACTGCTGTTAAAAGCTGTTACCTCCGCATTTAAAATGGATCATTGAAAACAAATTTGTTTACAGTGCAATGTTCCTTTAGAGAGGCCTGTTTATCTTTTTACTAAAATCTGAAGAGATGTCTTACTTATCAGTGAATATTATTCATAGAGCAGCAGAAATTGTATAGGTTTGTCTTTCTGGAAATGCTTCTTTCTTTTATGTAATTGGCAAGAGTCCGTGAGCTAGTGACGTATGGGATATACAATCCTACCAGGAGGGGCAAAGTTTCCCAAACCTCAAAATGCCTATAAATACACCCCTCACCACACCCAAAATTCAGTTTTACAATCTTTGCCTCCTATGGAGGTGGTGAAGTGAGTTTGTGCTAAGATTTCTATGTTGACATGCGCTTCTCAGCATTTTCAAGCCCGATTCCTCTAGGAGTACAGCGAATGTCAGAGGGACGTGGAGATCACCTTGAATGCAATGATTTTCCTAACGGGGTCTTTTTCATAGGTTTTCTGTTATCGGTCGTAGAGATTCATCTCCTACCTCCCTTTTCAGATCGACGATATACTCTCATATACCATTACCTCTACTGATAACTGTTTCAGTACTGGTTTGGCTATCTGCTATATGTGGATGGGTGTCTTTTGGTAAGTATGTTTTTATTACTTAAGACACCTCAGCTATGGTTTGGCACTTTATGCATTTATATAAAGTTCTAAATATATGTATTGTACTTATATTTGCCATGAGTCAGGTTCATGTAATTCCTTTTGCAGATTGCAGATATTTGGGGAAAGTTAATATTAAGAAATATTTTTATTACCTGGGGTTTAGTCTTTTTTTCAATTGACTACTTTGTTTCAAATTGCGGGCTGACTTAGGCTCACGGGTGCGCCAAATGCTACACTTTATTGCGTCATTCTTGGCATGAGAATTTTTTTGGCGCGAAAGGCACGTCCGTTGACGCAAGTTTGTCATTTACGGCGTTGTAATTGACGCAGAGGTTCACACAGGGTTGCGTCGTTAGTGACGCAAGTGTGTCATTTCCGGACATGGTTGGCACAAAAAAAAATTTCAGTTATGTTGTGCGTCATACTTGGTGCCAAACTTTTTTCATTATTTATTGCCCCATTGCTTTTTGCCTCTTGCCTTTTTCTATGTCAGAGGGCTATGCTATTTGCATTTTTTTCCCATTCCTGAAACTGTCATATAAGGAAATTGATCATTTTGCTTTATATGTTGTTTTTTCTTTTGCATTTTGCAAGATGTCTCAATCTGACCCTGCCTCAGAAATATCTGTTGGAACTTTGCTGCCTGACATCGGTTCTACCAAAGCTAAGTGCATTTGTTGTAAAATTGTGTAGATTATATCTCCTAATGTCATTTGTATTAGTTGTCATGATAAACTTTTACATGCAGATAGTGTGTCCATCAGTAATAGTACATTGCCGGTTGCAGTTCTATCAACTTTAATGTACATGATATACCTATGAATTTTAAAGAATTTGTTACTGATTCTATTTAGATGGGTTTGTCTGCATTTCCACCTTCTAATAAGCGTAAGAGGTCTTTTAAAACCTCTCATAAAGTTGATGAAATTTCATATGACCTACAACATAATGAATTATCCACCTCTCATGAGGATCTATCTGATTCAGAAGATCCTACCTCAGATATTGAAACTGACAAATCTACTTATTTATTTAAAATGGAGTATATGCGTTCTTTGTTAAAAGAAGTGTTAATTACTTTGGATATTGAGGCAGCTAGTCCTCTTGATATTAAAACCAGTAAACGTTTAAATTCTGTTTTTAAACCTCCTGTGGTTACTCCAGAGGTTTTTCCTATTCCTGATGCTATTTCTGATATGATTTCTAAGGAATGGAATAAGCCGGGTACTCCTTTTAATCCTTCTGCAAGGTTTAAAAAATTGTATCCTTTACCAGCAATTTCAATAGAGTTTTGGGAAAAGATCCCCAAAGTTGATGGGGCAATTTCTACTCTTGCTAAACGAACCACTATTCCTATGGAAGATAGTACTTCCTTTAAAGATCCTTTAGATAGGAAGCTTGAATCTTATCTAAGGAAAGCCTATTTATATTCAGGTCATCTTCTTAGGCCTGCAATTTTTTTGGCTGATGTTGCAGCTGCTTCAACTTTTTGGTTGGAGAATTTAGCGCAACAAGAATTGGATTCTGACTTATATAGCATTGTTCGTTTACTGCAACATGCTAATCATTTTATTTGTGATGCTATTTTTGATATTATGAAAATTGATGTTAGATCCATGTCTTTAGCCATTTTAGCTAGAAGAACTTTGTGGCTTAAATCTTGGAATGCTGATAAGACATCTAAGTCTAGATTACTATCTCTTTCTTTCCAAGGTAATAAATTATTTGGTTCTCAGTTGGATTCTATTATTTCAACTGTTACTGGGGGAAGGGAGTTTTTTGCCTCAGGAGAAAAAACCTAAGGGTAAATCTAAGTCTTCTAATCGTTTTCGTTCTTTTTGTCAAAATAAGGAATAAAAACCTAATCCTTCCCCCAAGGAATCTGTTTCCAATTGGAAGCCTTCCTCAAATTGGAATAAATCCAAGCCTTTAAGAAACCAAAGTCAGCCCCTAAGTCCACATGAAGGTGCGGCCCTCATTGTAGCTCAGCTGGTAGGGGGCAGATTAAGGTTTTTCAACGATGTTTGGGCAAATTCTGTCCAAAATCAATGGATTCAGAGCATTGTCTCTCAGGGGTACCGAATAGGATTCAGAGTAAGACCTCCTGTGAGAAGATTTTTTTTCTCTCACGCATCCCAGTAAATCCAGTAAAAGCCCAGGCTTTCCTGAAGTGTGTTTCAGACCTGGAGGTTTCAGGGGTAATCATGCCGGTTCCTTTTCAGGAACAAGGTCTGGGGTTTTATTCAAATCTATTCATTGTCCCAAAGAAAGAAAATTCATTCAGACCAGTTCTGGATCTGAAAATTTTGAATCATTATGTAAGAGTACCAACTTTCAAGATGGTGACTATAAGGACTATTCTGCCTTTTGTTCATCAAGGACATTATATGTCTAAAATAGACTAGCGGGATGCTTTTCTTCATATTCCGATTCATCCAGAACATTATCAGTTCCTGAGATTCTCTTTTCTAGACAAGCATTACCAATTTGTTGCTCTTCCATTTGGCCTAGCAACAGCTCCAAGAATCTTTTCAAAAGGTTCTAGGTGCCCTACTCTCTGTAATCAGAGAACAGGGTATTGCGGTGTTTCCTTATTTGGACGATATCTTGGTACTAGCTCAGTCTTTACATTCTGCAGAATCTCACACGAATCAACTAGTGTTGTTTCTTCGAAAACATGGTTGGAGGATCAATTTACCAAAAAGTTTCTTGATTCCTCAGACAAGGGTCACCTTTTTAGGTTTCCAGATAGATTCAGTGTCCATGACTCTGTCTCTAACAGACAAGAGACGTTTGAAATTGGTTGCAGCATGTCGGCACCTTCAGTCTGTCATTCCCTTCAGTGGCTATGTGCATGGAAGTTTTAGGCCTCATAACTGCAGCATCGAACGCGATTCCTTTTGCTCATTTTCACATGAGACCTCTTCAGCTTTGTATGCTGAATCAATGGTGCCGGGATTATACACAGATATCACAATTAATATCCTTAAATCCCAATGTTCGACACTCTGACGTGGTGGTTAAATCACCAGCGTTTAGTTCAAGGGGCCTCATTTGTTCGGCCAACCTGGACTGTGATCACAACAGATGCAAGTCTTTCAGGTTGGGGAGCTGTCTGGGGATCTTTGACAGCACAAGGGTTTTGGAAATCTCAAGAGGCGAGATTACCAATCAATATTTTAGAACTCCGTGCAATTCAGTTTTGGCCTCTGTTGAAGTGAGAACCGTTCATTTGTTTTCAGATAGACAATATCACAACGGTGGCATATGTCAATCAGGGTGGGACTCGCAGTCTCCAAGCTATGAAAGAAGTATCTTGAATATTTGTTTGGGCGGAATCCAGCTCCTGTCTAATTTCTGCGGTTCATATCCCAGGTGTAGACAATTGGGAGGCGGATTATCACAGCCGTCAGACTTTACATCCAGGGGAGTGGTCTCTCCATCCGGATGTGTTTTCTCAGATTGTTCAGATGTGGGGTCTTCCAGAAATAGATCAGATGGCTTCTCATCTAAACAAGAAACTTCCCAGATACCTGTCCAGGTCCAGGGATTCTCAGGCGGAAGCAGTGGATGCGCTGACACTTCCTTGGTGTTATCAACCTGCTTATATCTTCCCGCCTCTAGTTCTTCTTCCAAGAGTGATCTCCAAAATCATCATGGAACAATCATTTGTGTTGCTGGTGGCTCCAGCATGGCCCCACAGGTTTTGGTATGCGGATCTTGTTCGGATGTCCAGTTGCCAACCTTGGCCACTTCCGTTAAGGCTGGACCTACTGTCTCAAGGTCCATTTTTCCATCAGGATCTCAAATCATTAAATTTGAAGGTATGGAAATTGAACGCTTAGTACTAAGTCATAGAGGTTTCTCTGACTCAGTGATTAATACTATGTTACAAGCTCGTAAATCTGTCTCTAGGAAGATTTATTATTGAGTTTGGAAGACTTACATTTCATGGTGTTCTCATAAATTCTCTTGGCATTCTTTTAGAATTCCTAGAATTTTACAGTTTCTCCAGGATGGTTTGGATAGGGGTTTGTCTGCAAGTTCCTTGAAGGGACAAATCTCTGCTCTTTCTGTTTTATTTCACAGAAAGATTGCTAATCTTCCTGACATTCACTGTTTTGTACAGGCTTTAGTTCGTATTAAGCCTGTCATTAAATCAATTTCTCCTCCTTGGAGTCTTAATTTTGTTTTGAGGGCGTTTACAGGCTCCTCCATTTGAGCCTATGCACTGTTTGGACATTAAACTGCTTTCTTGGAAAGTGTTGTTCCTTTTGGCTATCTCTTCTGCTAGAAGATTTTCTGAGCTTTCTGCTCTTTCTTGTGAGTCTCCTTTTCTGATTTTTTATCAGGATAAGGCGGTTTTGAGGAATTCATTTAAATTTTTACCTAAGGTTGTGAATTCTAACAACATTAGTAGAGAAATTGTTGTCCCTTCCTTGTGTCCTAATCCTAAGAATCCTTTGGAAAGATCCTTACATTCTTTGGATGTGGTAAGAGCTTTGAAATATTATGTTGAAGCTACTAAAGATTTCAGGAAGACTTCTAGTCTATTTCTTATATTTTCTGGTCCTAGGAAAGGTCAGAAGGCCTCTATTTCCTTGGCTTCTTGGTTGAAGCTTTTGATTCTTCAAGCTTATTTGTAGTCGGGTCAGGCCCCGCCTCAGAGAATTACAGCTCATTCTACTAGATTAGTCTCCACTTCGTGGGCTTTTAAGAATGAAGCTTCAGTTGATCAGATTTGCAAAGCAGCGACTTGTTCCTCTTTGCATACATTTACTAAATTCTAACGTTTTGATGTATTTGCTTCTTCAGAAGCAGTTTTTGGTAGAAATGTTCTTCAGGCAGCTGTTTCAGTTTGATTCTGCTGCTGATGTTTTAAGTTTTTTTTTTCTTCATAAGAATAACTTATATTTTGGGTTGTGGATTAATTTTTCAGCATATGGCTGTTGTTTATTTTTATCCCTCCCTCTCTAGTGACTCTTGCGTGGAGTTCCACATCTTGGGTATTGATATCCCATACATCACTAGCTCATGGACTTTTGCCAATTACATGAAAGAACACATAATTTATGTAAGAACTTACCTGATAAATTCATTTTTTCATATTGGCAAGAGTCCATGAGGCCCACACTTTTTTATGGTGGTTATGATTTTTTGTATAAAGCACAATTCTTTCCAAATTCCTTTGTTTATGCTTTTTACTCCTTTCTTATCACCCCACTACTTGGCTATTCGTTAAAACTGAATTGTGGGTGTGGTGAGGGGTGTATTTATAGGCATTTTGAGGTTTGGGAAACTTTGCCCCTCCTGGTTGGATTGTATATCCCATACGTCACTAGCTCATGGACTTTTGCCAATATGAAAGAAATTAATTTATCAGGTAAGTTCTTACATAAATTATGTTATTCGTTGTGACTGTAAAACCACTATGGTGAAATTGCTCTATAAAATGACTAGAAGTTTGTAGGTTACATTTACAGACAGTTTAATCCTTTTACTGTATAGAAACCCCATATCTTTTGTTTTTTGCTTGCTACAACATGTGAACCGTACTTAAAGGGACAGTCTACCATAGAATTGTTATTGTTTTAAAAGATAGATAATCCCTTTAATACCCATTCCCCAGTTTTGCATAAACAACACAGTTATATAAATACACTTTTTACCTCTGTGATTACCTTGTATCTAGGAACCTTCTTCCAGCCCCCTGATCACATGACTGTGGGGGCTACTTATCAAGCCGTCTACTTTTCTGGCTTCGCCGGCCCAATACGTCCGCCTAAGCTCGCCTACCTTCGCCGCCGCGGACCTTGAATACGTTCGCCTAAGTTATCAAATAAAGCTGTCAAAAAGCCGCGGGGCGATGAGCAGCGGACTGTGACAGTTATCACTCATCCGATCTCGCTGCCCTTCGGCTTTTTCCCAGCTTTATTGCTAGCCTGTCACTAAGCACTCACACTAAACTACACTGTTCTACCCCCTATACCGGCGCCCCCGGAGGCCCCCGCAACTAAATAAAGTTACTAACCCCTAAACCGCCGCTCCTAGACCCCGCCGCAAGTCTTATAAATGTATTAACCCCTAAACCGCCGCTCCCGGACACCGCTGCCACCTACATTATACCTAGTAACCCCTATCCTGCCCCCCTATACCGTCGCCCTCTATTATAAAATTATTAACCCCTATCCTGCTGATCCCGCACCTCTCCGCAACTAAATAAATAGTTTAACCCCTAAACCGCCGCTCCATGAACCCGCCGCAACCTATAATAAATTTATTAACCCCTATCCTGCCCCCCACTACGCCGCCGCCACTGTAATAAAATGATTAACCCCTAAACCTAAGTCTAACCCTAACCATAACGCCCCCCTAACTTAAATATTAATTAAATAAATCTAAATAAATTAACTCTTATTAACTAAATGAATCCTATTTAAAACTAAATACTTACCTTTAAAATAAACCCTAATATAGCTACAATATAAATAAGAATTATATTCTAGCTATCTTAGGATTTATATTTATTTTACAGGTACCTTTCAATTTATTTTAACCATGTACAATAACTATTAAATAGTTATTAACTATTTAATAGCTTACCTAGCTAAAATAAAGAGAAATGTACCTGTGAAATAAATCCTAACCTAAGTTACAATTACACCTAACACTACACTATACTTTAATAAATTATTCCTATTTAAAAATAAATACTTACCTGTAAAATAAACCCTAAGATAGCTACAATGTAATTAATAATTATATTATAGCTATCTTAGGATTTATATTTATTTTACAGGTAACTTTGTATTTATTTTAGCTAGTTAGAATAGTTATTAAATAGTTATTAACTATTTAATAACTACCTAGCTAAAAGAAATACAAAATTACCTGTAAAATAAATCCTAACTTAAGTTACAATTAAACCTAATACTACACTATCATTAAATTAACTAAATAAACTACCTACAAAGAACTACAATGAAATACAATTACATAAACTAACTAAAGTACAAAAAATAAAAAAAGCTAAGTTACAAAAAATAAAAAATTAAGTTACAAACATGTTAAAAATATTACAACAATTTTAAGCTACTTACACCTAATCTAAGCCCCCTAATAAAATAACAAACCCCCCCAAAATAAAAAAAATCCCTACCCTATTCTAAATTACATAAATTTCAAAGCTCTTTTACCTTACCAGCCCTTAAAAGGGCCATTTGTGGGGGCATGCCCCAAAGAAAACAGCTCTTTTGCCTGTAAAATAAAAATACAACCCCCCCCCCAACATTAAAACCCACCACCCACATACCCCTAATCTAACCCAAACCCCCCTTACAAAAACCTAACACTAATCCCCTGAAGATCATCCTACCTTGAGTCGTCTTCACTCAGCCGAGCCACCGATGGAACTGAAGAGGACATCCGGAGCGGAAGAAGTTAATCCTCCAAGCGGCGCTGAAGAAATCTTCCATCCGATGAAGTCATCATCCAGGCGGCGCTGAAGAAGTCTTCGATCCGGCCGATGTCATCTTCAAAGAGGCGCTGAAGAGGTCTTCTATCCGGGCGAAGTCATCTTCCAAGCCGGGTCTTCAATCTTCCTTCCGCCGACGCGGAACCACCTTCTTCACCGACGGACTACGACGAATGACGGCTCCTTTAAGGGACGTCATCCAAGATGGCGTCCCCTCAATTCCGATTGGCTGATAGGATTCTATCAGCCAATCGGAATTAAGGTAGGAAAATCTGATTGGCTGATGGAATCAGCCAATCAGATTGAGCTCGCATTCTATTGGCTGTTCCGATCAGCCAATAGAATGCGAGCTCAATCTGATTGGCTGATTGGATCAGCCAATCGGATTGAACTTGAATCTGATTGGCTGATTCCATCAGCCAATCAGATTTTCCTACCTTAATTCCGATTGGCTGATAGAATCCTATCAGCCAATCGGAATTGAGGGGACGCCATCTTGGATGACGTCCCTTAAAGGAGCCGTCATTCGTCGTAGTCCGTCGGTGAAGAAGGTGGTTCCGCGTCTAACTAGCTACAATAAATACAAAGTTACCTGTAAAATAAATATAAATCCTAAGATAGCTATAATATAATTATTAATTACATTGTAGCTATCTTAGGGTTTATTTTACAGGTAAGTATTTATTTTTAAATAGGAATAATTTATTAAAGTATAGTGTAGTGTTAGGTGTAATTGTAACTTAGGTTAGGATTTATTTCACAGGTACATTTCTCTTTATTTTAGCTAGGTAACTATTTAATAGCTATTGTACATGGTTAAAATAAATTGAAAGGTACCTGTAAAATAAAAATAAATCCTAAGATAGCTAGAATATAATTCTTATTTATATTGTAGCTATATTAGGGTTTATTTTAAAGGTAAGTATTTAGTTTTAAATAGGATTCATTTAGTTAATAAGAGTTAATTTATTTAGATTTATTTAATTAATATTTAAGTTAGGGGGCGTTAGGGTTAGGGTTAGGTTTAGGGGTTAATCATTTTATTACAGTGGCGGCGGCGTAGTGGGGGGCAGGATAGGGGTTAATAAATTTATTATAGGTGGCGACGGTGTAGGGGGGGCAGATTAGGGGTTAATAAATGTATTATAGGTGGCGACGGTGTAGGGGGGGCAGGATAGGGGTTAATACATTTATTATAGTTGCGGTGGGCTCCGGGAGCGGCGGTTTAGGGGTTAATATGTATAGAGTAGCTTGCGGTGGGCTCCGGGAGCGGCGGTTTAGGGGGTAATAACTTTATTTAGTTGCGGCGGTGTAGGGGGGGTCAGATTAGTGGTGTTTAGACTCGGGGTACATGTTAGGGTGTTAGGTGTAGACAGCTCCCATAGAAATCAATGGGATGTCTGTCAGCAGCGAACTTGTACTTTCGCTATGGTCAGACTCCCATTGATTCCTATGGGATCCGCCGCCTCCAGGCTGGCGCTTTGAAAACCAGGTACGCTGGGCCGTAAAAGTGCCGAGCGTACCTGCTAGTTTTTTGATAGCTAGCAAAAGTAGTGAGAATGTGCCGCACTTGTGTGCGGAACATCTGGAGTGACGTAAGAATCGATCTGTGTCGGACTGAGTCCGGCGGATCGAAGCTGACGTCACTAAATTCTACTTTTGCCGGTCTCGAGCCTTTGATAACTAAGGCGTATCAGCCTCGCCACAAATACGCTGCGGAATACGCAGCGTATTTGAGGTTGACGGCTTGATAACTACCCCCCTGTGACTGTTTATTATCTATTGTCTTAAATGTAGCATTGTTTTGTGCTAAATCTTAAATAACCCCCTGTGCCTGAACACAGTGTTATCTATATGGCCCACGTGTACTTTCTGTCTCTTTGTGTTGAAAAGAGATTTAAAAAGCATGTGATAAGAGACAGCCCTCAAAGGCTTAGAAATTAGCATATGAGCCTACCTAGGTTTAGTTTAAAGTGACACTCAGGTTACATTAAATGTTCATGATACAGATACAGCATGTAATTTTAAACAACTTTCCAATTTACTTCCATTAAAAAAAATGTGCACAGTCTTTTATATTTACAATTTTTGAGTCACCAGATCCTACTGAGCATGTGCAAGAATTCACAGACTATACGTATATGCATTTATGATTGGCTGATTGCTATCACATGGTACAAGGGGAGTGGAAATATACATAACTGAAATTTGTTATAAAAAAAATCCACTACTCATTTGAAGTTCAGACTAAGTGCTATTGCACTGTCTTGTTATCTTGCAATTGTTGATTATGCAAATCTAATGTGTTGACTGGTCCTTTAAACTAAGAATACTAAGAGAAAAAAGCAAATTTGATGATAAAAGTAAATTGGAAAGGGGGGGCGGAGCCGGCTCTGCTAGGTAATGGCCGCACTGTAAGTGAGCTCCGATGAATTAGCCCACAGAAGGAGACTAAAACAATATGCCAGACCACATTTAATCCCACTACATATTGATTGAAGGTATATAACCAAGTCCGGAGCAGAATAAATCAGATGAGGAGCAATTAATGAAGAGAGGTAGCATACAACGGATCACCCTGATTGACACACGCACCTCAGAGACAGGCCGCAATCACGAGCTCACTCAAAGAAGATATAAGGTAATGCCTGACCGGACCTGGCTTGCATTTTAAATACACAATCAACACTAATGCATAACGCATATTAAAAGACAGGTAGTGGTTAAAGCTAAACATACATACCGGAATGCTCACTACTACACCGCAGCCGCCATTTTAAGAGACACAGCTGCAGCTCATATAGCAGGCCACATGGCAGAGTATGAATAACGCCACAGCTATGCGATAAAGAGAAATAAAGGAAAGGCTACACAGTCATCAAGGCAAGAGGAGTTCTGGCTTATGAGAGGCTCTAACCGTGTTCCGTGACACTACAAACAGGCTATTAATAAGGCACAATAAACAGCGTGTGTATATTGCATATCGCCGCAGTCAGCATCAGACAGACATTTGTAAAAATTGAAACGCCACATGGTGCATTATTATTCTGTTAACCAATATGCTATAGAACACAAATAAGGAGTTAGAGAATATGACTGACTAACAGTACTACAAAGTTCACTGCTCCCTGTCTGTTACAGGAGAAGAGATTCTGGGACACTTTTGAGATTTCTAGCTATAGATATAGCAACAAAGCGATAAAAAACAGGCACAATTTTCTAAAACCCTAACATACAACCTTTTAAAATAAACCACTATAGTAAGGATGTGCCCTAGGAAGAGCACACTGAAGGGGAAACAGACCAAAGGAGGAAGCCAGGGGAATCCATCAATGGACAGCTACTTTAAAGCAGTAGCACCATCTCTATCAAAAAGCTCAGCATTTGGTTCAATTAGACCACAACTCTCATCTAGTTCAGCAGAATCGGGGTCTGAAGAGGAAGACAATATGCTAACTATCCCACAGTCTGTGATTTCTTCCATACCTTCAAAGCAGGATTTTTCTAGCCTGATAACCCAGGTAAAACAATGCATAAAAGATGAAATTTCTGAGCTGAAGAAAGATATAGGGGAGATTGGCATTAGAGTAAACACTATTGAAGACACTATACTGGAACATGATGCCTGTCTAACAAAAGTAAACATGCAGATAAACCATCAAGATCAAACAGTAAGGATGTTGGAGGACAAACTTGAGGACTTAGAGAACCGATCCAGACGACATAATATCAGGATACGAGGTATCCCAGAAGACATAGATGCCTCAACTCTCCCCGAATACCTTCAATCTCTTTTCTCACAACTCAGAGATCCTACAGATACCTCAACAGTAGAGATGGATAGAGCACACAGGGCCCTGAGGCCTAAGCCCTCTGAAAATGCACCACCTAGAGATGTAATTGTTAGTTTCAAAATACCAACTCAAAGAGCAACTCATGTCAGCAGCAAGAGAGAAGCGTCCTATTCAAAAGGACGGAGTTACCCTTCAGTTTTTTGCTGATCTATCAAGCAGAACCATCGCCAGAAGAAAAGAACTCTCCCCACTCACGAAACACCTGCAAGCTAGAAATATTACCTATAGATGGGGGCACCCATTTCAGCTAATTGTAATATGGAAAAACAGAAGAGCAACCTGCACTTCAACGGAGGAAATTGAGGACTGTTGCAGAAAATTGGAAATACCTGCACCTATATTGCACCCAGATACTGTGCAAGACTCTTTGCCTCCTTCTTACCATCGTGCCTTGCCACTACCACAAAGAGGGGAGTGGCAAACAGCTAGAAATAAAAGAGCTAAAAACCACTCGTCTAAAGATACTAGAGCCCAAGTAGGCTGAAGGTGGACATATTAAGTATCCTTTATTGGTTAAACAAAAACAAGAATGTGTAATCTAAAATACAGAATGTAACAGTCTCTATAGTTATTTTAAATATGAGAATTGGTCTAAACAGACTTAAAAATTGTTAAGTTTTCTGTGGGCTAATCGATTCCATATAGAGATCTATTAGTCATTTCCCTTTGTGTATGGAAGGTAAAAGTTTGTTATGTTTTTGTTATAGTTCTTATTGTTAGTTGTGTATTAGGATTTTTTCTTGCAGAATCGTTTCATGAAACAAACAAACACTCAGGTAACTGTGTCATGTTGGAGCGGAGGAAGGGCGTCAAAGGTAACTAAATGACTGATCCATGTTTACAAATTATAACACAAAATGTAAAAGGTTTCAACATTCCCCATAAGAGATCGTTGGCACTTAGAGATTTAGGACAAAAAGGGGGGGGAATAATTGGATTACAAGAAACTCACTTCAAAAGAGGATCCATTCCTAAATATATGTATAATGGCTTCTCCCAACACTATCATAGTGCACATACCAAAAAAAAGATTAATGGTGTAAGCATCCTTATACATAATTCCATCCCATTTAAATTGTTGGAGCAGAAAAAAGATGGGGAAGGCAGATTCCTTGCCATCAGAGGGATTCTTTATAACAAAATAGTAACAATAGTAAATATCTATGCACCCAATCATAAACAGGCTGTCTTTTTTAAATCCATAATCCCTCTTATACAAGACATACAGAAAGGACAGTTAATAGTAATGGGGGACTTTAACTTACCAATTAACCCTTCATTAGATAGTTCAAACACAAGCATACACATTGCAAAAAACACAATGAAGTCGCTCTGGCACTTCTTAAAAGCATTCGGGTTGCATGATCCATGGAGAGTTGCTAATCCTGATAGAAGGGACTATACCTTTTTCTCCAATCCCAACAATTTTTCTCCAATTCCAGGATTGACTTCATTCTCCTGGATCATTTAACATTATCGAATGCAACAGTATCAAGCATTACACATACGGCGTGGTCCGACCATTCTATGGTTAGATGCTCTGTTTCTTGGCCTTCAGCACCCATAAAAGATTTCACATGGAGACTAGACGAAACTCTACTACTTGACCCAGTGGTGTGCGATACCTTAGAGAAAGAAATTCAAGAATTTTTTACACATAATGTTACTGAGGACATTGCACCAGCTATGGTGTGGGAAGCTCATAAGAGCGTTATAAGGGGGACACTAATTAAAATTAGGGCTAATAAGATCAAAAAACAAAGAGAAGAATATACCCATATAGCTAAAGAGATCGAACAACTAGAATACATACATAAACTACACCCACAAAACGAACAGACCCTTCAACAATTAAAATTCTACAGAGCCAAAATGTTGTCACACTTACATATAAAAGCACAGTCGATTGCACTTAAACAGAAATACTACTATGAAGCCAACAAACCGGGAAGGCAGCTAGCTAGACTACTTAAATCTAGACAAGCAAAAAATTACATACATTCAATCAAAACATCTACAGGAGAGAAAGTTGAGGACACAAAGAAAATAGCAGATGCCTTTAAAAATTATTATCATGCTCTATATAACCTCTTCCCTAAGAGAACGTACCCGGACCATGAGATTAAATGTTTGGAATACTTAGAAAATGTCCAAGTCCCGGAAGTATCTGAAGAAGATAGAGAAATGTTACAAGCCCCCATAAGCCATAAAGAGATAACATTAGCGATTAAATCACTAAAACCGGAAAAAGCACCAGGCCCAGATGGATTCTCTGGGTCATATTACAAAACATTCTCTCACTTATTGACACCTCATTTATTAAACACATTTGGCCAGATCGATAATGGAGGTACATTGCCAGATACCATGCTTCAGGCTTATATTACCGTCCTCCCCAAACCAGGTAGGAAACCAGATACCTATAAGGAGTGGTGTTTAATGGATCTCAACTGCGGAAATGTATGAATGTATGCCTATTAACAAAGATACACTGATAGGTTACAATGTATCGTTTATCATTGGCAAGTATGTTACTATTGAAACGTAAGACCTAATCAGTAGTTCTGAATTAGGTTGAAGGCAACCTTGTTGCAGTATGTCCTGGGTCTGAACAATTATGCTACACAGTACCTGAAGTTCAGTGGGGCGGCAGTTGAGAGTGCAAGTTACTTTGTTGTTCTGTGTGCCGCGCTGTGTTCAGAGCTGACAGGCTTAGGGAGTGACTATACAGCGTTCCGGCCGCAAGTTACTCTGAGGTCTGTGTGCCGCGCTGTGTTCAGAGCTGACAGGCTGAGGGAGTGGAGACGAGCAGAGAGAGCGGCTGTGTGAGAGCAACACAGCAGGGAAAGAGTTTGTAAGTTCGTGCAAAATATGTACAGTGATATGGTATGAGTCTCTAAAGTGAGTCCTTATCTGAGTTGATCTTTCTCTTTGCTGGAATACAGTATAACTACCGGTGCAACAAGATTAGATCCGTTGTAGTCAGCAGGAATAGGTTTAGTGGGTGACGGTTAGAAGGCTTCAAGGAGTTATATGAATTAAGGATTCAATCCAAATGTTGTTATAATCCAGAGTAACCCAGAGGGATCAGCTTCTTTGAGAAATAGTGTAAGCCTTAAGATAGTAGTTCCTTTACTCTGAGAGGTAATATCAGAGCAAGAGTAGTTGTATGAATACAGCTAGTAATCACAATACTGAAGCAACAGGAAGGGCGTGTCCAAGGTTTAAATAACCTTGCAAGGTGAGTGAGCAGGTAAATTAAAGGGCCAGCAGGAATAAGGTTAAATCCATGACAATACCCCAGCAAATTATCGACCAATATCATTGCTGAATATAGATTTGAAAATACTTGCTAAAGTGCTGGCATCTAGACTCAATAAATTGCTTCCAACCCTAATATCCCCAGATCAGGTTGGTTTTGTACCGCAGAGAGAGGCCAAGGACAACACCGTTAAATTATTAAATATCTTAGAATATATTAATACAAACAAAATTCCTTCATTATTGCTCTCCACAGACGCTGAGAAAGCGTTCGATAGACTAGATTGGACCTTTCTACAGACAACCCTAAATAAATTTAATCTTCCCATTCCATTTATAAATAAAATCATGGCCTTATACTCCTTCCCCACCGCCCAGATTAGAATAAATGGTACACTTTCTGATCAATTTGAAATACGAAATGGCACACGTCAGGGGTGCCCGCTATCCCCACTTTTATTTATCCTATCCCTAGAAACACTAGCTAGTAGAATTCGATCAAATACTAACATAAAGGGCATAAACATTAAAAATAGTGAATACAAATTATCTATGTTCGCTGACGATGTTTTATTGTCTCTATCATGTCCTTTGGAATCTCTCTCCGCGGTGCAATCAGAAATGTTGAAATATGGAGAAGTATCAAATTTCCTAGTAAATCCTAGTAAATCAGAGCTACTACCCCTACATATATCCCCTACAGACCTGACCACAATTAAAACGAACAGTCCTTTTGCGATCCAACAGAAACATATCAAATATCTAGGTATATACTTGCTGCATAACTTAGACTTAATTCGTACATTTAACTACTCCAAACTACTACATAGTATTTCTAACCAGGCCTCGTCCTGGTTATCTAAAAATATATCGTGGGTAGGGAGAATAAGCACAGTGAAGATGGTACTCTTACCAAAAATTTTGTACATTCTACAGACGCTACCGCTTCCACATACCCAAACATACCTACAAAAAATGCAAAGAGTGATACTTAATTTCATATGGAAAACAAAACCTGCAAGGGTAAATAAATTCTCATTGTATGCTAATAAATATATGGGGGGCCTAGGAGTACCTAATATAACACTATACAAACAGGCCATATCACTACAGAGAGTAGTAGAATGGAGTAGACATAACTTAGATGAACCAAAACACTGGATCCAAATAGAAAAAGATATCAGTAATGTATCACAATTAGGGAGTGTGTGCTGGCTTCCTAATTCCATATCTAAATTACAGACTAACACCACACAGACAGTTTCAAGTTCCTTATAAGACTGGAAACATATACGAGATAACTGTAATTGAGTTTCTAGCACATACTCGCCCCTAACTTCAATCTTGATGAATCCTGAATTCAAAGAAGGACAAGGACATCACCTAAATAATGTTCATAGTCTGAAGGACTACATTCCCATTACACTTATAACCAACTCAGGGAAAATAGTACCGAGGATGGAATTACAAGAGGTGGGAGACGGTTTCTTTGAACATTGGCTTAGATACCACCAGGTAAATCATTATATTATGACCCATAGAGACAAAGCCAAACTGCTGAGGCAGTTGACACCCTTTGAGCAGATGTGCATCTCCAATGTACCACAAAAAGGGATAATTTCTCTTATTTACAAACTACTGCTGGAAGCAACAACCCCAAAACCACATAACTTCGCAAAAGGGTGGGAGAGGGAATTACTAGGGGAGTTAAGCCCAAAGACGTGGAATGAGATTTTTCATAGTATAGCCCACTCTGCTCATACCACACATGCACTAGAAACAAATGACAAAATACTCTTCAGGTGGTACTTGACCCCAAATAGAATGAAGCATTTATTTAACACTGCTAATGAGAAATGCTGGAGATGTAGGCAAGATATAGGTAATATGGGTCATGTCTGGTGGTCCTGTGGAAAGATTAAAAGCTACTGGATAAAAATTGTTGAAGAAATTAATGGTGCCATGTCCTCTAATATATCCTATAATCCACTAGTATGTTTATTCAATATGCTGAAAGAGGTCCAATGTGTTATTAAGAAAAATGTTATAAGTGTAATGCTAAACGCAGCCAAACAGCTCATAGCCTCTGCATTGAGGTCTGATAGAGTCCCCACAATAGAATCCTGGAGGGAAAAAGTTAAAGAAGCTCTAATGATGGAAAGATACTTCTATCTCAAAACAAATAAACTGACATGTATTATGCTATGATGTTTTACTGGGAATCATATGCAGGTACTTGAATGGTAATAAAGAGATGGCTCAATATAATAACAACTATTATAATTGTAGGAATCTATGATCGAAACTTTAGGTAGCCTATAAGACAAAAGGTGAAACATAAATGGAATCTAACAAGTATATTTTAAGGTTGTGACGAGATACCTTCTGACCACCTGTACAGCACTGAAATGATTTAAAGACTGCAAGTAATTGTTTTGTTTTGTTTTGTTTTTTTCTTTAGTTTGTTGTTAATGTTAGACTAATCTGTGTTAGTAAAGTGTTTTTGATGGATGTACCGTCAAGCAATATTAGAAGTACTTATGGCTGAATGATATAGTTCACTTTAAAAAATATGGACTAATATTGATTAGATACTGTATTACAAGTACAGTTGCAAGACAACATTGGACAATTTGTTGGGATTGGACTATTTAATTGGAAATGTTGTACCCATTGATCTGTGAATATTGTACCTTATGAAAACTCAATAAAGACATAAAATATAAAAAAAAAAAAAGTAAATTGGAAAGTTGATTAAAATTAAAAGTCCTATCTGAATAATGAAAGTTTAATTTATACTAGACTGCCTCTTTAAATTGTCACTATATAGATGAGATGCATAGATATTGTTGGTTTTGCAGTATTTTCCTTGATTATTATAGTATAACTGTCTATTGCAAGGCTTCACAACCTCCAAAGCAGTCTGTGCATATATTTCTAGCAGCAGCTGTGTTTAGGTTTTGTCTTTAACTTCTTGCTATTGTAAATGTGATTAAGAATTAACCCTTGTGTTAGAATAAGTGACTGTGTTTTGGTTTGCATGCCAGCAGGGAATAGGCTATAGATGCATTGGCTCCAGCTTTCCCTCTGTCTGCCAAAGGAGGGGGGAAAAAAGCAGTCAGCAGAAGCTGTTCAAAGTCCTGATACAGGCAGATCCAGTTTCATCTCTTAAATGCTCTGAACAAATGAATTGCAGCTTGTGTTTGTTACACCAGTGTTTATGTTGCACCGTTTATAATTTTCAGTCTAAATCATTCCCTATTTATCTCTCTAGTGACCATTTATAACTTAGTTTAATGGGATAGAGAAGCAGAGTGGTTGTGTACAGGGCTAAGGCTGACTCTGCAGTGGCTCTTGTTTATTCTCTTTGCTTTAGTTGTGCTGCTTGTTGTAGAGAAGCCTAACACTGCACTGGTGTACTTCATATGGACCTGTATGTGCTGAAGTAGTCATCTAACTTTATTCTAAGATGTACGTTGCTAGACAGCAATACAATCCGTACCAGTTGCTTTAGTCTGTGGGTACAATCAATAGCCCCTGTCAATAAAACTTTACCCAAGTCTGCTAGACCTTCCAAACACACCATATTTATTTCTCACAAGTGAGCAATGATTTGACCCCCTCCATTGGGTGACTGTAATATACATAAAGCAGTAATTTGATAGTCCCTTGGTTGCCAGTAACATATATAGAGGCAAAAAAATGCCCTTTTTGCGCCAAGGCAGCAGATTGACCACCTTTATCATCAAGACACATGAAGAGGGATAGCTCAGAGCAGTGATTTACTTGTTTGTCAGCAAGTAACACAAAGCAATGGCTTAACATTGTCAATAATGGTTGACAAGGACCACCAAATGCAACTAAAATTGGAGCCTGGCAAATTTCTTTGGCAGCCTGTGACATTATTAATGCAACCAAGATTGTTATTGCCCTGCTGTCTGAAATTCAACAGGTAATGAGGGTTTGGCTCCTCCTCCTACTTTACTCTGCCCACCCCTCCCTTTGAAGCACTAGAAGCAAACTCTTTAAAGGGGCAGGGCACTAGTCTTTTTTTTTTTTCTTTTGCATATCTTACAGATTTTTTCCATGCAAAGAAATGCTTTTAACATGTTTAAATAGTGCTTTCAAATATATGCTAGAACTTGTTAGATATTACAAGTGCACACAAGTAACACATGTGCTATTACTCATGTGGATAACCTGTGGGGGTGAGGTCTGAACTTGATATGCCACTTTGCTCTGTCCTCTTTTTGCTAAAACCCCCAGAATGTGCTGGTGAAACACCTGCTATCAATGGAGCCAGCCTGTGGTCTGGTTTGCCTTTCTTTTGACAGTGTCAATTGAGTTCTGGGAAAAATTTCCAGAGTTGTGAAACCTTTTAATTAATAAATTATAAATCCTGTTCAAGCTCCACACCTAAAAGCTGACACTGCTAAGGAAGGCATAATTGACAGCACCATCAGGAGCAGAAGAAGAGCACAGTAAATGAGGGTGGTTCAGGCTAAAACAGAAGTACACTTATTTGTCAGATGAGTGAAACCTAAAACCCAAATTTGATTAAATGACCTGTGAATGGAAATTAAATCAATTTCTTTGCTTTATCTTATCTCCTTTTGGAGATTTACTTTGCTGTGTCAAATCTTTTATATTAACCTTTTAACTGCGGATGATGACACAGTCGTAAGAATGTCATTAGTGCAGATGACAACCAGGTGTCTCATCCTAGGGGGGCGGCTTTTGGAGCTGATCGCTGCCGCACTGCTATCTTAGGCAAATTACAAGATGGCGACGAGTTAGGTTTAAATCAGAGAAGGGAGCTGGATGGTGGTGAATATAAAAACTGATTTCAGCTCCCTTAACTCTTACAAACCCCCAAGACGCACCATTGGAAAGGTAAATTCCTGTACATTCCAATGTAGAACACATTTTATAAAATATAAATAAAAAAAAACATTTTTAAAGAAATAGGGTTACATGTTATCAAAAGACCTAAAGACACTCATATCCTCTTGTTTTAATACCATAAAACCCACTATATACGTTTTAATAGCTAGGTGTTTACTGTGGTAATAGTGATCACCTGTAGTGAATAGATGTACATTGTTTTGAGCAGAGGCTCATGGGAGCCCCTTTGTGCAAATAAAAGCTAAATAAAGATACCCTATAACCCTAATTTATGTGAGGATAAGCCCTGCTTCTTTTCACTATAGAGTTTAGAAAAAATACTTTTGTTTACAACCTTGTTTATTAAAATGTTATTACAACCCCAATACCAAAAAAGTTGGGACAGTATGGAAAATGCAAAAAAACAAACAAAAAGAGTCATTTGAAAATACAATTCACCCTGTACTATATTGAAAACACATTATTAAAACATTATTTGATGTTTTACTTTGTGAATTTAATGTATTTTCTCTTGTAAGGTGTATCCAGTCCACAGATTCATCCATTACTTGTGGGATATTCTCCTTCCCAACAGAAAGCTGCAAGAGGACACCCCACAGCAGAGCTGTCTATATAGCTCCTCCCCTAACTGCCACTCCCAGTCATTCTCTTGCAGCTCTCGACAAGAAAGGAAGTATCAAGAGATATGTGGTGACTTAGTGTAGTTTATCTTCAATCAAGTTTGTTATTTTTAAATGGTACCGGCGTTGTACTGTTTTTGCCTCAGGCAGAAATTAGAAGAAGAGTTCTGCCTGAGGTTTTTGATGATCTTAGCAGGTTGTAACTAAGGTCCACTGCTGTTCTCACACATAACTGAAGAGTATGGGAAAACTTCAGCTGGGGGAATGGCCTGCAGAATTAACTGCTCTGAGGTATGTTCAGTATATTTTTTTTCTAGAGAGATGATAAGGTCTAGAAAATGCTGATAGTGCCTGATATATTTAAGGTAAGCCTGATTACAGTGATTTAACAAACGACTGGGATTATGCTTGCAGTAAAGGGTAATATTCATGTTAATTGCTCTTATTACTTAGTATGTAAAACGTTTGCATGATATATAAAAAACGTTTTTTACTGAAGGTGATAAATCTTTATTTGGGGCCTAGTTTTCCACATGGCTGACTAGATTTCTCCTAGGAGTAGTTATTATGGCCCTTTCACTTTGAGTGCATGGTGGGAGGGGCCTATTTTCACGCTCTAATTGCGCAGTAGTTTTTGCAGTATGAGACATCCAGCTTCCCTGAAGGAGTCCCCTGACATATAGGACCTCTGTAAACGGTTTTTGTTCCTACAAAAGTCGTTTTAAGGGCAGGTAGGAGCCACAGTAGAGCTGTGGCAGTTTGCTTGTGACTGTTTATAACGGTTTTACAGTTTTTCTGATTCGTTTTTGAGCCTGAGGGGTTAATCATCCATTTGCAAGTGGGTGCAATGCTATTTTAGTCTATTATACACACTGTAAAAATTTCGTAGAGTTTACTGCTTTTTTCCACTGTTTTGCAGGTTATGTGATTATTTTTTTTCCCTTAAAGGCACAGTACCGTTTTTTATATTCTGCTTTTTCGCATTTATTAAAGTGTTTTCCAAGCTTGCTGGTCTCATTACTAGTCTGTTAAACATGTATGACATAGAGGAAACTTCTTGTTCATTATGTTTAGAAGCCATTGTGGAACCCCCTCTTAGAATGTGTACCAAATGCACTGATCTTACTATAAATTATAAAGACCATATTTTGGCTTTAAAAGATTTATCACCAGAGGAAATTGACAAGGGGGAAGTTATGCCGACTAACTCTCCCCACGTGTCAGAACCTATAACTCCCGCTCAAGGGACGCCAAGTACATCTAGCGCGCCCATTGTGTATACCTTACAAGACATGGCGGCAGTTATGAATCATACTCTTACAGAGGTATTGTCCAAACTGCCAGGGTTACAAGGAAAGCGAGACAGCTCTGGGGCTAGAACAAATACAGAGCTCTCTGACGCTTTAGTAGCTATGTCTGATATACCCTCACATTGTGCAGAAGCCGAAGCAGGAGAGCTTCTATCTGTGGTGATTTTTCTGATTCAGGGAAGACACTTCAACCTGATTCTGATATGTCTACATTTAAATTTAAACTTGAACACTTCCGCGTGTTGCTCAGGGAGGTTTTATCAACTCTGAATGACGCCATTGTAGTCCCAGAGAAATTGTGTAAATTGGATAAATACTATGCAGTGCCTGTTTACACTGATGTTTTTCCAATCCCTAAGAGGTTTTCAGAAATTATTACTGAGGAATGGGATAGACCAGGTGTACCGTTCTCTCCCCCTCCTGTTTTTAAAAAGATGTTTCCTATAGATGCCGCTACACGGGACTTGTGGCAGACGGTCCCTAAGG
Organism: Bombina bombina; assembly: GCF_027579735.1. Classification (NCBI taxonomy): domain Eukaryota; kingdom Metazoa; phylum Chordata; class Amphibia; order Anura; family Bombinatoridae; genus Bombina; species Bombina bombina. The sequence goes on along the minus strand of NC_069499.1, from coordinate 986,632,076 downwards.
TGGAGGGAGCAGTCTCTACCCTAGCGAAGCGTACAGCTATCCCGGTCGAGGACAGTTGTGCTTTTCTAGATCCAATGGATAAAAGATTAGAGGGTTACCTTAAGAAAATTTTTATTCAACAAGGTTTTATTCTCCAGCCTCTTGCATGCATTGCCCCAGTCACTGCTGCTGTGGCCTTCTGGTTTGAGTCTCTAGAAGAGGCTCTACAGGTAGAAATCCCGTTGGATGATATCCTTGACAAGCTTAAAGCTCTTAAGCTAGCCAATTCATTTGTTTCTGACGCCGTTCTTCATTTAACCAAGCTAACGGCTAAAAACTCAGGTTTTGCTATTCAGGCGCGTAGGGCGCTATGGCTTAAATCCTGGTCAGCTGACGTTACTTCAAAGTCTAAGCTTCTCAACATTCCCTTCAAGGGGCAGACCCTATTCGGGCCTGGACTGAAGCAGATCATTTCTGATATTACTGGAGGAAAAGGTCACGCCCTTCCTCAGGATAGGTCCAACAAATTAAGGACCAAACAGACTAATTTTCGTTCCTTTCGAAACTTCAAGAGTAGTGCAGCTTCAACTTCCTCTAATACAAAACAAGAGGGAAATTTTGCCCAGTCCAAGCCAGTCTGGAGACCTAACCAGGCTTGGATCAAAGGAAAGCAGGCCAAAAAACCTGCTGCTGCCTCTAAGACAGCATGAAGGATCAGCCCCCGATCCAGAAACGGATCTAGTAGGGGGCAGACTTTATCTCTTCGCCCAGGCTTGGGCAAGAGATGTCCAGGATCCCTGGGCGTTGGAAATTGTGTCCCAGGGATATCTTCTGGACTTCAAAGCTTCTTCCCCAAAAGGGAGATTTCATCTCTCACAATTATCTGCAAACCAGATAAAGAGAGAGGCATTCTTACATTGTGTTCAAGACCTCCTAGTTATGGGAGTGATCCACCCCGTTCCAAAGGAGGAACAGGGGCAAGGCTTCTTTTCAAATCTGTTTGTAGTTCCCAAGAAAGAGGGAACCTTCAGACCAATCTTAGATCTCAAGATCTTAAACAAATTTCTCAGGGTCCCATCCTTCAAGATGGAGACTATTCGAACTATCCTACCTATGATCCAGGAGGGTCAATATATGACTACCGTGGACTTAAATGATGCTTATCTTCACATTCCGATACACAGAGATCATCATCGGTTTCTCAGGTTCGACTTCCTAGACAGGCATTACCAGTTTGTGGCTCTTCCCTTTGGGTTAGCTACGGCACCAAGAATCTTTACGAAGGTTCTAGGGTCACTCTTAGCGGTCCCAAGGCTGCGGGGTATAGCAGTAGCCCCTTACCTAGATGACATTCTGATACAGGCATCAAATTTTCAAATCGCCAGGTCCCATATGGACATTGTTCTAGCATTCCTGAGGTCTCATGGGTGGAAAGTGAACAAGGAAAAGAGTTCTCTATCCCCTCTCACAAGAGTCTCCTTCCTAGGAACTCTGATAGATTCTGTAAAAATGAAGATTTACCTGACAGAGGCCAGGTTGTCAAAACTTCTAAATTCCTGCCGTGTTCTTTATTCTACTTCTCGCCCTTCAGTGGCTCAGTGTATGGAACTAATCGGCTTAATGGTAGCGGCAATGGACATAGTGCCGTTTTCCCACCTACATCTCAGACCGCTGCAACTTTGCATGCTCAGTCAGTGGAATGGGGATTACACAGATTTGTCCCCTCTACTAAATCTGGATCAAGAGACCAGGGATTCTCTTCTCTGGTGGCTATCTCGGGTCCATCTGTCCAAGGGTATGACCTTCCGCAGGCCAGATTGGACAATAGTAACGACAGATGCCAGTCTTCTGGGCTGGGGTGCAGTCTTCACGACTGTAGCCTACATCAACCATCAAGGGGGAACAAGGAGTTTCCTAGCAATGTTGGAGGTTTCAAAAATAATTCTATGGGCAGAGGTTCACTCTTGCCATCTATCAGCTATCCATATCCCAGGAGTAGAGAACTGGGAGGCGGATTTTCTAAGTCGGTAGACTTTTCACCCGGGGGAGTGGGAACTCCATCCGGAGGTATTTGCACAGTTGATTCAACTTTGGGGCAAACCAGAACTGGATCTCATGGCGTCTCGTCAGAACGCCAAGCTTCCTTGTTACGGATCCAGGTCCAGGGATCCCAAGGCAGCGCTGATAGATGCTCTAGCAGCGCCTTGGTCCTTCAACCTGGCTTATGTGTTTCCACTGTTTCCTCTGCTTCCTCGTCTGATTGCCAAGATCAAGCAGGAGAGAGCTTCTGTGATTTTGATAGCACCTGCGTGGCCACGCAGGACTTGGTATGCAGATCTGGTGGACATGTCATCCCTTCCACCATGGACTCTGCCGCTGAGGCAGGACCTTCTACTTCAGGGTCCTTTCAACCATCCAAATCTAATTTCTCTGCGTCTGACTGCTTGGAGATTGAACGCTTGATTTTATCAAAGCGTAGTTTCTCTGAGTCGGTCATTGATACCTTAATTCAGGCTCGAAAGCCGGTCACCAGGAAAATCTATCATAAGATATGGTGTAAATATCTTCATTGGTGTGAATCCAAGGGTTACTCATGGAGTAAGGTCAGGATTCCTAGGATATTATCTTTTCTCCAAGAAGGATTGGAGAAGGGATTGTCAGCTAGTTCCTTAAAGGGACAGATTTCTGCTCTGTTCTTTTGCACAAACGTCTGGCTGATACTCCAGATGTTCAGGCGTTTTGTCAGGCTTTAGTTAGAATCAAGCCTCTGTTTAAACCTGTTGCTCCGCCATGGAGTTTAAATTTAGTTCTTAAGGTTCTGCAAGGGGTTCCGTTTGAACCTTTGCATTCCATAGATATTAAACTTTTATCTTGGAAAGTTCTGTTTTTAGTAGCTATCTCCTCGGCTCAAAGAGTTTCGGAGTTATCTGCTTTACAATGTGATTCCCCTTATCTCATTTTCCATGCAGATAAGGTAGTGTTATGTACCAAACCTGGTTTTCTTCCTAAGGTGGTATCTAATAAGAATATCAATCAGGAGATTGTTGTTCCGTCACTGTGTCCTAATCCTTCTTCAAAGAAGGAACGTCTATTACACAATCTTGACGTGGTTTGTGCTTTAAAGTTTTATTTACAAGCTACTAAGGATTTTCGTCAAACATCTGCATTGTTTGTTGTCTACTCTGAACAGAGGAGAGGCCAAAAGGCTTCGGCAACTTCTCTTTCTTTTTGGCTAAGAAGTATAATCTGCTTAGCTTATGAGACTGCTGGCCAGCAGCCTCCTGAAAGAATTACAGCTCATTCCACTAGAGCGGTAGCTTCCACATGGGCTTTTAAGAATGAGGCTTCTGTTGAACAGATTTGTAAGGCAGCGACTTGGTCTTCGCTTCATACTTTTTCTAAATTCTACAAATTTGATACTTTTGCTTCTTCGGAGGCTATTTTTGGGAGAAAGGTCTCACAGGCAGTGGTGCCTACCGTTTAAGTGCCTGCCTTGTCCCTCCCTTCATCCGTGTCCTATAGCTTTGGTATTGGTATCCCACAAGTAATGGATGAATCCGTGGACTGGATACACCTTACAAGAGAAAACAAAATTTATGCTTACCTGATAAATTTATTTCTCTTGTGGTGTATCCAGTCCACGGCCCGCCCTGTCATTTTAAGGCAGGTGTTTTTTATTTTTAAACTACAGTCACCACTGCACCCTATAGTTTCTCCTTTCTCTTGCTTGTCTTCGGTCGAATGACTGGGAGTGGCAGTTAGGGGAGGAGCTATATAGACAGCTCTGCTGTGTGTGTCCTCTTGCAGCTTCCTGTTGGGAAGGAGAATATCCCACAAGTAATGGATGAATCCGTGGACTGGATACACCACAAGAGAAATAAATTTATCAGGTAAGCATAAATTTTGTTTTTGAAAATATACACTGATTTCAAATCACCCGCACTCTCTGCTTAAGCAACCATTCACTTGTAATCAGGACAGAATGTGATTTGGCGTTGTCCTGCTGGAAAATGTAAGGACGTCCCTGGAAAAGATGACGTCTGGATGGCAGCATATGTTGCTCCAAAATGTATACATATCTTTCTGCATTAATGGTGCCCTCACACATGTGCAGGTTACTGACACCCCCCCCCCAAACCATGACAGACACTGGCTTTTGGACCTGACACTGATAACAGCTTGGATGGTCCTTTTTCTCTTTTGCCCGGAGAACATGACGGCTCTTTTTTGAAAAAACTATTTGAAATGTTGACTTGTCAGATCACAAAACACAATTCAACTTTGCTGCTGTCCATCTCAGATGAGGTGAAATGCCCAAAATCCTACTGATTTGTCTTTGGGGAAAGTTGTTCTTAAAGTGTTGGATTATTCGCTGACGCAGATGTTGGCAGATTGGCGATCCTCAACCCATCCTTGCTCTTAAAAGACTAGTCCTTTAAGAGGACGAGGCTCATTATATACTATGGAAAGCTATACCGAGTGTATAGTGATAGAGTGCGCCACTAAAATCAGAATCCCATTGAGATTATAATAGGACAATACTGCTATTTAATCTCTATAACATTAGAAAACTGAAAAATTGTATAAATAATGTTAATGATATGAAACCACAATGAAAAACAAAATAAAATCAAAAAAATTAATAATTGGAAAAAACAGGACTTTGCTAAAACTTGTGATAATAGTACTCAAAATATATATCTATATATAAAAGAAAAAGTTTATCATGCTTATCATAAAGAGTCCAAAAGATGATTGTGAGCGATGTCGCAAAAGGTGAATGTAGACTCCGGTGCGATGGTGATGAATTAGTGCAATAGGTTGCTGGTCTTAAAACTGCGTGATCAGTCAGTGCATCTAAAAAGTGAACAAGGAAAGACAGCGCCCAGATAATTTCAAAAGCTGGGATCACAGGAAAAACAAACAGTTGAAAATATACTCACAAGAGTACTGGCACTCTTGTATAAAGAAGTGCGAATGGGCAGGCTGACATTCAGCAGCAGTCAGTACGCTGAGACAGGTATCATCCAAAACGTCAAGGGCACAGCCGTGGACTCTCCTCCGTAACAACCAGAGGATCTTCTGGATCGGCATTGTGTTGAAAAGTGCAACTTCCACTGTGTGTTGAAGATTAACAGCGATGTCCGTGTAAAAAAGGCTCTTTACTGTCATGCTATTTTCAGTGTATTTCTTCCTTCTCTTTGTCAGTTTTAGAGTAGTGTCTGGGCAGGTAAAAGAGCTAAATGCCCATACAAATGCCCTTTTCAGGGCAATGGGGAGCATAGGTTATTTTAGATAGGGTTTTTATTTGGGGGGCGTTGGGTGGTGGGTTTTACTGTTGGGGGGTGTTTGTATTTTTTATTTTTTCAGGTAAAAGATCTGATTTCTTTGGGGCGATGCCCCACAAAAGGCCCTTTTAAGGGCCATTGCTAGTTTATTGTAGGCTAGGGTTTTTTTTTATTTGGGGGGGGGCTTTTTTATTTTGATAGGGCTATTAGATTAGGTGTAATTATTTTTTATTTTTGATAATGTGTTTTTTTCCTCGTAATTTAGTGTTTTTTATTTTTTGTAACTTAACGTTTGTTTTTTTAGTAATTTAGTAATTTGTAATTAGGTTTAATAGTAAATTTAAATCATTTTAGTAGGGTTAGGTTTTTTTTAATATGTAATTTAGTTAATTTAATTGGTATTTTAATTTAATTGTAGTATAATAGTTAGGGTAGGTTAATTAATAGTTTAAAAATAGTTTATTTTAATTCTACAGCTAAGTTTAAATTTATTTGAAGATAGGGATGTTGTAATTTTTAATTTAAAGTTAGCGGGTTGTTATGTTTAGGGGTTAATAGCTTAATTTAGTTTATGACGATGTGGGAGGCCAGTGGTTTAGGGGTTAATACGTTTATGTAGTAGCGGCTGGGTCCGGGAGCGGCATGATAGGGGTTAATAACTTTATTTAGGTTGTGGCGGGGTCAGGGAGCGGCAGGATAAGGGTTAATAACTTTTTCTTCTGTTAAGTGTGATCAGTCCACGGGTCATCATTACTTCTGGGATATTACTCCTCCCCAACAGGAAGTGCAAGAGGATTCACCCAGCAGAGTTGCATATAGCCCCTCCCCTCTACGTCACCCCCAGTCATTCTCTTGCACCCAACGACTAGATAGGATGTGTGAGAGGACTATGGTGATTTTATTTAGTTTATTTCTTCAATCAAAAGTTTGTTATTTTTTAATAGCACCGGAGTGTGTTATTCCTTCTCTGGTAGAGTTTGAAGAAGAATCTACCAGAGTCTTTACTATGATTTTAGCCGGAGTTGTTAAGATCATATTGCTGTTTCTCGGCCATCTGAGGAGAGGTAAACTTCAGATCAGGGGACAGCGGGCAGTTTATTCTGCAAAGAGGTATGTAGCAGTTTTTATTTTCTGACAATGGAATTGATGAGAAAATCCTGCCATACCGACATAATATCATGTATGTATATTTTGCATTTAAGTATTCGTGGGAATGGTACTTCACTGGAATTACACTATGTATATAAGACTTTAGCCTAATTGCAAAGCAACAGGCTTTTTAATAACTCTTAATTTATGTTAAACGTTTTTGCTGGAATGTAAAATCGTTTTCATTTTCTGAGGTACTGGGTGAATAAAATGTTTGGGCACTATTTTTCCACTTGGCAGTTGCTGGATCTAATTATGACAATTTACTGATCTCTCTCACTGTTGTGTGTGAGGGGGTGGGACCTTTTTTGGCGCTTTTGCTACGCATCAAAAATTTCAGTCAGAGGCTCATTGTTTTTTCCTGCATGTTCCGGTTTATCTCTACAGAACTCAGGGATCTTCAAAGCTTGTTTGAGGGAAGTAATCTAACAGAGCTGTAAGATTGTAGTTGACTGTGATAAAAGACGTTTATTCTTTAACTTTTTTATGCCTCAGGGTTAGTTATTATTTGCTAATGGGAACAAGCCTTTGCTAAATTGCGTTTTGTTTTACAAAGTTTATTGATTTCAACTGTTATATATCTTCAGTGCTTCTTAAGCACAGTTCGTTTTTTTCATTGTATTTTACTTGAATAATATTTCCAAGTTGCAAGTTTATTTGCTAGTTTGTTAAACATGTCTGATTCAGAGGATGAGACCTGTACTATTTGTACTAACGCCAAAGTGGAGCCCAATAGAAATTTATGTACTAACTGTATTGATGCTACATTAAATAAAAGTCAATCTGTACAAATTGAACAAATTTCACCAAACAACGAGGGGAGAGTTATGCCGACTAACTCGCCTCACGTGACAGTACCTGCATCTCCCGCTCGGGACGTGCGCGATATGGTGGCGCCCAGTACATCTGGGCGGCCATTACAAATAACATTACAAGATATGGCTACTGTTATGACTGAGGTTTTGGCTAAATTACCAGAACTAAGAGGCAAGCGTGATCACTCTGGGGTGAGAACAGAGTGCGCTGATAATGTTAGGGCCATGTCAGATACTGCGTCGCAACTTGCAGAACATGAGGACGGAGAGCTTCATTCTGTGGCTGACGGTTCTGATCCAAACAGATTGGATTCAGATATTTCAAATTTTAAATTTAAGCTGGAAAACCTCCGTGTTTTACTAGGGGAGGTGTTAGCGGCCCTGAATGATTGTAACACAGTTGCAATACCAGAGAAAATGTGTAGGTTGGATAAATATTTTGCTGTACCAACAAGTACTGACGTTTTTCCTATACCTAAGAGACTAACTGAAATTATTACTAAGGAGTGGGATAGACCCGGTGTGCCGTTCTCACCCCCTCCGATATTTAGAAAGATGTTTCCAATAGACACCACCACACGGGACTTATGGCAAACGGTCCCTAAGGTGGAGGGAGCAGTTTCTACTTTAGCTAAGCGTACCACTATCCCGGTAGAGGATAGCTGTGCCTTTTCAGATCCAATGGATAAAAAGTTAGAGGGTTACCTTAAGAAAATGTTTGTTCAACAAGGTTTTATATTGCAACCCCTTGCATGCATTGCGCCGATCACGGCTGCAGCGGCATTCTGGATTGAGTCTCTAGAAGAGAACCTTAGTTCAGTTACGCTAGACGACATTTCAGACAGGCTTAGAATACTTAAGCTATCTAATTCATTCATTTCGGAAGCCGTAGTACATTTAACTAAACTTACGGCTAAGAATTCCGGATTCGCCATTCAGGCGCGCAGAGCACTGTGGCTAAAATCCTGGTCAGCTGATGTAACTTCTAAGTCCAAATTACTTAATATACCTTTCAAGGGACAGACCTTATTTGGGCCCGGTTTGAAAGAAATTATCGCTGACATTACAGGAGGTAAGGGCCACGTCCTGCCTCAAGACAAAGCCAAACCTAAGGCTAGACAGTCTAATTTTCGTTCCTTTCGGAATTTCAAAGCAGGAGCAGCATCAACTTCCACTACTCCAAAACAAGAAGGATCTGGTGCTCGCTACAGACAAGGCTGGAGACCTAACCAGTCCTGGAACAAGGGCAAGCAGGCCAGGAAACCTGCTGCTGCCACTAAAACAGCATGAATTAAGGGCCCCCGATCCGGGATCGGATCTAGTGGGGGGCAGACTTTCTCTCTTCGCCCAGGCTTGGGCAAGAGATGTCCAGGATCCCTGGGTGCTAGAGATAATATCTCAGGGATACCTTCTGGACTTCAAACACTCTCCTCCAAGAGAGAGATTTCATCTGTCAAGATTGTCAACAGACCAAACAAAGAAAGAAGCGTTTCTACGCTGCATACAAGAACTATTGTTAATGGGAGTAGTCCATCCAGTTCCACGGTCGGAACAGGGACAAGGGTTTTACTCAAATCTGTTTGTAGTTCCCAAAAAAGAGGGAACTTTCAGACCAATCCTGGATTTAAAGATCCTAAACAAATTCCTAAGAGTTCCATCATTCAAAATGGAGACTATTCGGACAATTTTACCCATGATCCAAGAAGGTCAGTACATGACCACAGTGGACTTAAAGGACGCTTACCTGCACATACCGATTCACAAAGATCATTACCGGTATCTAAGGTTTGCCTTTCTAGACAGGCATTACCAGTTTGTAGCTCTTCCATTCGGATTGGCTACAGCTCCAAGAATCTTCACAAAGGTTCTAGGGGCTCTTCTGGCGGTACTAAGACCGCGGGGAATTTCAGTAGCCCCGTACCTAGACGACATACTGATACAAGCTTCAAGCTTTCAAACTGCCAAGTCTCATACAGAGTTAGTACTGGCTTTTCTAAGGTCACATGGATGGAAGGTGAACGAAAAGAAAAGTTTACTCGTTCCACTCACAAGAGTTCCCTTCCTGGGGACTCTTATAGATTCTGTAGAAATGAAGATTTACCTGACAGAGGACAGGTTAACAAGACTTCAAAGTGCTTGCCGCACCCTTCATTCCATTCAACACCCGTCGGTGGCTCAATGCATGGAGGTAATCGGCTTAATGGTAGCAGCAATGGACATAGTGCCATTTGCTCGCTTACACCTCAGACCACTGCAATTATGCATGCTAAGTCAGTGGAATGGGGATTACTCAGACTTGTCCCCTTCTCTGAATCTGGATCAAGAGACCAGAAATTCTCTTCTATGGTGGCTTTCTCGGCCACATCTGTCCAGGGGGATGCCATTCAGCAGACCAGACTGGACAATTGTAACAACAGACGCCAGCCTTCTAGGTTGGGGTGCCGTCTGGAATTCTCTGAAGGCTCAGGGACAATGGAGTCAGGAGGAGAGTCTCCTGCCAATAAACATTCTGGAATTGAGAGCAGTTCTCAATGCCCTCCTGGCTTGGCCCCAGTTGACAATTCGGGGGTTCATCAGGTTTCAGTCGGACAACATCACGACTGTAGCTTACATCAACCATCAGGGAGGGACAAGAAGCTCCCTAGCAATGATGGAAGTATCAAAGATAATTCGCTGGGCAGAGTCTCACTCTTGCCACCTGTCAGCAATCCACATCCCGGGAGTGGAGAACTGGGAGGCGGATTTCTTAAGTCGTCAGACTTTTCATCCGGGGGAGTGGGAACTTCATCCGGAGGTCTTTGCCCAAATACTTCAACGTTGGGGCAAACCAGAGATAGATCTCATGGCGTCTCGACAGAACGCCAAGCTTCCTCGTTACGGGTCCAGATCCAGGGATCCAGGAGCAGTCCTAATAGATGCCCTGACAGCACCTTGGGACTTCAGGATGGCTTATGTGTTTCCACCCTTCCCGATGCTTCCTCGATTGATTGCCAGAATCAAACAGGAGAGAGCATCAGTAATTCTGATAGCACCTGCATGGCCACGCAGGACTTGGTATGCAGACCTGGTGGACATGTCATCCTGTCCACCTTGGTCTCTACCTCTGAAACAGGACCTCCTGATACAGGGTCCTTTCAAACATCAAAATCTAACTTCTCTGAAGCTGACTGCTTGGAAATTGAACGTTTGATTTTATCAAGACGTGGGTTTTCTGAGTCAGTTATTGACACCTTAATACAGGCTAGGAAGCCTGTTACCAGAAAGATTTACCATAAGATATGGCGTAAATACCTATATTGGTGTGAATCCAAAGGTTACTCTTGGAGTAAGGTTAGGATTCCTAGGATATTGTCTTTTCTACAAGAAGGTTTAGAAAAGGGTTTATCTGCTAGTTCATTAAAGGGACAGATCTCAGCTCTGTCTATTCTGTTACACAAACGTCTGTCAGAAGTTCCAGACGTTCAGGCTTTTTGTCAGGCTTTGGCCAGGATTAAGCCTGTGTTTAAAACTGTGGCTCCGCCATGGAGTTTAAACCTTGTTCTTAACGTTTTACAGGGCGTTCCGTTTGAACCCCTCCATTCCATTGATATAAAGTTGTTATCTTGGAAAGTTCTATTTTTAATGGCTATTTCCTCGGCTCGAAGAGTCTCTGAGTTATCAGCCTTACATTGTGATTCTCCTTATTTGATTTTTCATTCGGATAAGGTAGTTCTGTGTACTAAACCTGGGTTCTTACCTAAGGTAGTCACTAACAGGAATATCAATCAAGAGATTGTTGTTCCTTCTTTGTGTCCAAATCCTTCTTCGAAGAAGGAACGTTTACTACACAATCTGGACGTAGTTCGTGCCCTAAAATTTTACTTACAGGCAACTAAGGAATTTCGACAAACGTCTTCTCTGTTTGTCGTGTACTCTGGTCAGAGGAGAGGTCAAAAGGCTTCGGCAACCTCTCTTTCCTTTTGGCTTCGTAGTATAATACGTTTAGCTTATGAGACTGCTGGACAGCAGCCTCCTGAAAGAATTACAGCTCATTCTACTAGAGCTGTGGCTTCCTCTTGGGCCTTCAAGAATGAGGCCTCTGTTGAACAGATTTGCAAGGCTGCAACTTGGTCTTCGCTTCATACTTTTTCCAAATTTTACAAATTTGACACTTTTGCTTCCTCGGAGGCTATTTTTGGGAGAAAGGTTCTTCAGGCAGTGGTTCCTTCTGTATAAAAGAGCCTGCCTATCCCTCCCGTCATCCGTGTACTTTTGCTTTGGTATTGGTATCCCAGAAGTAATGATGACCCGTGGACTGATCACACTTAACAGAAGAAAACATAATTTATGCTTACCTGATAAATTCCTTTCTTCTGTAGTGTGATCAGTCCACGGCCCGCCCTGTTTTTAAGGCAGGTAATTATTTTTTAAATTATACTCCAGTCACCACTACACCCTTGGTTTCTCCTTTCTCGTTGGTCCTTGGTCGAATGACTGGGGGTGACGTAGAGGGGAGGGGCTATATGCAACTCTGCTGGGTGAATCCTCTTGCACTTCCTGTTGGGGAGGAGTAATATCCCAGAAGTAATGATGACCCGTGGACTGATCACACTACAGAAGAAAGGAATTTATCAGGTAAGCATAAATTATGTTATTTAGGTTGTGGTGGGGTCGGGGAGCGGCGGGATAGGGGTTAAACATTTTAGTATAGTGGCGGCGTTTAGTGACGGTATAAATAAAGTTGATAAAAAGCCGAATAGACGCGAGATCGATGACTGTTAGTTAAAAACAGTCCGATGCTCATCACCCCGTACTTGGCGCGCGTCTTTTTGCCAGCTTTTTTTATAAATAAGGAGAGCGTATTCAGGTCCATGGCCGCGATGTTAGGCGAGCGTATTAGTGCCGTTGAATTCAACAAAGTTCACGGCTTGATAGATATCGCCCAATGTGTGCTTTTTACATACCTCTTAGTGAGGTTTTAATGTGTGAGTGTGTATTTGTTGTTGTTACAATAAATTTTTGGTTTTTTTAAACTTACTACGCTTAGAGGAGTGTGCGCCCCTGTACCCCTTCTTCTGTTTTTATAAACAGCGACAAGAGTACAAATCTCCCTTCTGGATCTCTCTCCACATGTTGGATATCACATTTAATTGCTTTATGGATTAGTATGGCCACCCCCTCTTTGTTTGGTGTAAGAAGCTTCTTTACACACCAGGAATAATTTAGATTCATACAGGAACTGAGAACCCTCCCTCCAATGAGTCTCTTTAATGAATGCCAGGTGGACCTCATTATAAGTTAAAAGGATAGAACATACAATTTAAACAACTTTCAAATTTACTTCCATTATCAAATTTGATTTGTTCTCTTGTTATCCTTTAGTGAAGGAACTGTATTGCACTACTGGCAGCAAGATGAACACATCTAGCCAGCCAATCACAAAAGAAAAATGTGTGCAGGCACCAATTAGCAGCAGCTCCCACTAGTGTGGGATATGTGCATATTATTTTTCAACAAGGGATACCAAGAGAACAAAACACATTTGAAAATAGAAGTGAATTTAAAAGTGTCTTAAAATGACATACTCTATCGGAATCATGCAAGTTTAATTTTAACTTTCCTATCCCTTTAAGTGTCTTAGAAGTAGACTCCTCTTAGTGGGGGAGTTAGGACCCTGGGTATTTAAAGTGGTGAATCTAATCAGAGTCATCTCTTAGGCAGAAGAGCCCAGTGGAATATTGAGGGATGTGGCTGGGCCAAGGAAAGGGGGTGGGGAAATGGGAAAGACAAAGCGAAGCAGATTAAATATAGCTGGAGTGTTTTTAACAAAAAAAAAAAGCGTATACAAAGACTGTAAATATAACTGTCCCCCCATCCTATAGCATTAGGGGCAAACAAAAGAAATCTTAGTAGAAGAAGCTTAGGGAAGCTCCGCCATCAACTGATTATTATATTAACTATTAATAATTCTTGTTAGACACAAAGCACTCTATCATCAAATTATGACTCAAACCCACACATAATAAATTAAGAAAATAAATTTGTTAAAGAGAAGAAGAAGAAAAAAAAGGGGTGGGGTGGAGGATAGGAAGACAAAGAGAATGAGAGAGAGGAGAAAAAAGGGGAGGGATGGGGGAAAGGAAGACAAAGGGGATAAAAAAAAGACATACTTTTACTCCTCTTAACTTCTTTCTTGGTTCCAATAGGGCCGCTCAGGCACCCAAGCGAAAATCAATAGAAAAACAGGCACTCATGTTAACTGCATAGGTCACAATATCACTATTAGGGATCCGACAAGCTATATCTAGGCCAGTTTACCCTAAATTTTGTCTGTAAATACATATATACACAATCCATATAAATACATATGCACACACACACACACACATATATATAAATATATATACATATTTTGGGATGTATATGTATGTATCTCATTGTTAAAGCCCTTGCCTTTTTTTTTCTAACACCTGAGACCTCATATCTTTGAGCCTTTATAACTTTTTTTGTGCAATATTTTTTTTTTATTAGATGGCGTTATTATGAGTGTAACTGTTCTTTGCAATGTATTTTTTTATGTGTTTTGTGAGACGTTTTTGTTTCGCGAAACAGTTAAACAGAGCGGTGAGGTTGCTTTAAAGGGACACTGAACCCACATTTTTTCTTTCCTGATTCAGATAGAGCATGAAATGTTAAGCAACTTTCTAATTTACTCCTATTATCAAATTATCATCATTCTCTTGGTATCTTTATTTGAAATGCATAAATGTAAGTTTAGATGCCGGCCCATTTTTGGTGAACAACCTGGGTTGTCCTTGCTGATTGTTGGATAAGTTCACCCTCCAATAAAAAAGTGCTGTCCAGAGACTGAACCAAAAAAAGCTTAGATGCCTTCTTTTTCAAATAAAGAGAACGAAGAAACATCGATAATAGGAGTAAATTAGAAAGTTGCTTAAAATTGCATGCTCTAGATCCGGTTCCGGAGGAGGAGCTTAGCACAGGTGGCTGAGCGTTTGTTCTCCAGCTCCTAGCACCTGGTGATGTTTCCCATGCACCTAGCCCAGACGTAAAGGGCTGCTACCTGGCCAGCATAATAGACGCGCTGCCGGAACCCACAGCGCATTCCACTCCGCTGTGTGAAAACTCCCTAGCACAGAGAAGATCGCTAAAATCCCACAGGTGACCCCCTGAAGAAAAATCTATACATCTGCTAACAAAGTTCGAAAACTCAAATGAAAGGTATACCTATAAATCAAGTTCACAAGCTAAGCCTAACAGATCCCCACTGCATTATTTTCTCACCCTCCCGACTGACAAAGTAACCGGTGGCCGCTGGTTTGCCGCACTCTGATCCGTTTAGCGCTCACCTGGTTGCTGAGAGGGGCTTGGCGAGGAGAGCCGAAGAAGCAAAGTGTATGTCCTCCTCCCCCACCGGTGCTGCGAGGGAGGAGGTACCAGCAGGATCCGGCTGTTTAATACCCGAGGAGAGGGCTCACGCTGCTATTGTTACCTTGTACGAGTGAGGCGGTACCTGGTTGCCCCTTCACTCTTCTCCTCCCCCCACAGGCCCGGCTTGGTACCGGGTCTCATTGCCACTATTGCCGGAGGATTCACTCCTCCCCCACCGGTGTTGCGTGGGAGGAGCTGGGCTGAGGACAGATCGAGCCCCGGCAATTCCAAACCGCTACCAGAAAGAAAGAGGTTTAGCAACCTGCAGGCCACCGGGAAGAACGATAACTTTTAGAAAACAATCAAAGGAGGGAAGGGTGAGTACAATGCTAAAGTCAAAGGCATATGTTTTACAAAGTAACATCTATAATTAAAAGTGGCTATATAAGGCTTAATAAAAAGGCTTAACAAAAAGGGGAATTCTCACAATAAAGAAAGCGAGTAGCACACAATAAAAAGGAAGGGGATAAAGAAATTAAGGGAACTCTACATGTATCATAGAAGGGAAGAAGAGAGAAAAAAGTCTTAAATAAACTCTTTAAAAATCTCTGCTAATAAAGAGGGGGTCACTTCCTTGAGGTACTCTATAAATAATAAGGAGAAAAACCTTAACAAAACTACACCAAAGGTTAAAGTTTTTCACAGAGAACATTATTGCCCTGTAAAACCTGCACCCTCCCCCCCCCCCCACTTCGTTTTGTTACTTCACCTTAAACAAAATAAAGAAGGAAGAAGGGAAGAAAGGAAAGAAAGGGAAGGGGAAGGAAAAAGAGGGAGAGAAGCAAAGAAGGAAGTAAAGTGGAAATAAAAGGGAAGATTCAAAGGGGGAAGAAAGGACTGAGAAGATATAGAAGACAATGACTCTGTATGAATTTGTTTGATATCAGGACTGATCTTGTACCCTTAATAATACCAGCATGTACCTGTTTACTAATTTATAGAGAACAAACTCAAAATCGCATTCATCCCTCTCACATTTGCATTTTTTCCTATTTCTCCTGTATGTTGCATAGTTTTTGTTGATATTGTTCTGTTCTAGTTGTTTTTTATATCTGCTGTCTTGATTAGTTTATTATGAAAATTGAATGAAGTAAATCTAATAAGCACATCACAGCAGTATAGTTCAGATATCCTCAGTGCTTTCTGACTAGGAGTAATTGAATATAGATGGCATAATCACAACTTAAGAGAAACTGCACATTAAATTAAGTACTGCACAAGTCACCCTCAGAATTTAGCACGCTGCAATCACCTAGAATTAAATAAAGTAAAATCTAAACAATTGAGAGGTCAGGAAGCCCTAAGCACCGCTCTAGTAGGCAGGGGAATAGGGGTGAAAGGAAGGAAATAAAATAAAAAAACCTCTAGATTAAAGCATATTTACAGGTTGCCAAACTGTCAATTCTTGATCACACACCCCAAAAGAAAACCACAGTCCTATTATTGGGGGTTTTCCCCATCGTACTATACACATGCAATAAACAGTACATTGTACTATCACTTAGTTTTCATTCTCACTTGCACACACCGTAAGGAAAAGAGGAGGAGAGAGAGGAAACTCCTCAATTGGTTTGCGCACTCTCCCTTGTTTTTTTTTTCTTTTTTTTCTCTTTTCCCCTCTCCCCCCCCCCACACCCCTTCTTTTTCTTTTGTCTTTTTTCTTTCTCTTCTCTGAAGTCTCCCCCCTTTTTTTTTATGCACATTTAGCACATGGACAAATTCCTCAACACACCCCACAAACCCTCTCCCCCAAGAATGGCAGGTAGACCTAGAGATAAAAAATCTAAAGGAGCTGTAGAAAATATTGCTGAGGCACACCTAGCAACAAATTTAAATCCAATAAATGAGATGTTTAGTATGCAAAGTTTGGTCCATAATATCTCAGAAGCCCTGACGCCCAAATTTGAAGATCTAAGATCTGAAATAAAACAAGATATTGCCATGTTGTCTCAAGAAGTCAGACAGTTCTCAAGTAGGCTGCAAGAGGCAGAGCAAAGGGTATCAGATTTGGAGGATCTCTCAATTGAACATGAGGCAAGAATAAAAGAAACAGAAATTAAAATACAAAAAATGCAGATTAGATTAGAAGACGCTGAAAATAGATCTAGGAGGAATAACATTAGGATAATAGGAATTCCGGAAGGAAAGAAATTTGAAAATTTATCTTTATTCATAACTAACACCTTAGCTCTAACTCTTGATATTAAGGATTCACAGATAATAATAGAAAGGGCCCATAGAATTGGCCCACCTCAGGCAGATAATAATTCTGACACCAGACCCAGGCCAGTGATAGTACGCTTCCTGAATTATCTAGATAAAATTAACATGATGCAACAATACAGGAAGAAACAACCCATTATCATAGAGGGAGCTAAAATTTACATGTTTCAAGACTTTTCGGCCGAGACATCTCTGAGAAGAAGAGAGCTAGCACCCCTCTGTACAAAGCTAATCCATAAGGGTTATAGGGCAATGATCATCTACCCGGCCAAACTTAAAGTTTTCACCCCTGAGAGTACATACATAGTGGATAATGTAAAAGATGCTGAGAATCTATTAGCTGAACTAGGAAAAGCAAGTTGAACACTCCCCTATATAGGGGAATTTAGTAGTAAACACGCAATAGAAATTTATGTTTCCCTTTTTTAAAGTATATTATTTTTTCTATGACATACTTGCATTTAATGGCGAGCGACCTATCTGAAGCTAGGGGGGAATACAACAAAAGGGAAAAGAGAGGACAGGTTCCTCTCCCCTTTCATAAAATTGAGTTTCAAATTCCCCATCATTTTATTTTATTTATTTATTTTTTTTTTATTTTTTTCCCCTCTCACGTCTCCCCCGCCCGTGTCCCTTGTCCTCCCCATCTCGTGTCTCTCCTTCCCCTCATATCAAAAAGTTCACCAGGCTCCCAAATTAGATGATTAACTGCTCCAGAAATTTTAAAATAGTGTCATGGAATACAGGAGGAATAACAACTCCTATTAAAAGGAAAGCTATTGTCTCTCACACGCGCAAGATGCAAGCTGATATAGTGTTTCTGCAGGAAACGCACTTGGGCATGGAAGAAACTATGAAACTCAAGGGTTCCTGGGTTAAGGAGGTAGTAGCCTCACCCAGTATTGGGAGAAAGAGGGGAGTTGCAATATTGTTTGGCAAGAGAATAGAGGCAGAGATACTACAGACAAGGAGCGATCCAGAGGGGAGATTTCTAATGGTGAAAACACGAATTTTCAAACAAGTATACACACTGCTTAATATATATGCGCCTAACGAGCTTGATTATGATTTTTGGATTTTAATTCAATCTACGGTGCTGTTACACTCAGAGGGATTCCTGATAATGGGGGGAGACTTCAACATGGCCCCACAGTCCCCGCTAGACAGAAAGAGATTTAACAGTAAACAACTCAAAAATAAAAAGGACAAATTAGAAACAAAGATATTTAAGAATATATACCAGAATTTAATGGTAAGAGACATATGGAGGGTACATAACCCCGACCAACGGGAATACACCTGTCTTTCTAGAGCGCATAAAACGCTCTCTAGAATAGATCTTTTTTTAATAGATGAGAAACTTTGCCCTAGAAACATAAAAGCAGCAATCACTCCAATAGTTATTTCAGATCATGCCCCAATATCACTCGAATTTCAACTAGAGCCCCTAAGAGATGTCCCAAGGAGATTTAGGTTTCCGTATTATCTGGTAAATGACCTGAAATTTAAAAAGTTTTTAAAAGATAAGTTTAAGGAATATGTACAATTTAACATTGAATATATAGAAAGACCAGATATCTTCTGGGGAGCTGCAAAAGCAGTAATTAGAGGGGAAATAACAGCTTACGCTGCTAAGTTAACTAAGATACTAGGAAAAAGGGAGAAAGAAGCCACCCATTTTGTGACAAACTCATACAATAGGTTCCTCTTAACAAAATCATCTTTTAACTGGGCCAAATACATTAAAGCTAAAAAAGAAAGAGACGCGCTAATACTTCTCAAGGAAACTCAAAAAGACCTCAAATTTAGTGCTAAAATGTACCGTTTTGGCAACAAATCAGGCAAATTACTTGCCAATCTAGTAAAAGGAGAAAAAAAGCCATTTAGGATAGACAGAATACAACAGGAAGGTCAGATACACACAAATTCAGAGGAAATCTTGAGGAGTTTCACAAATTATTATAGAGATATTTACTCATTAAAATTGGCTGACAGTGAACAATCCACAGATTTCTGGAGCAACCTAATTTATCCCACAGTCCCAGAGGAAGTAATAACCACTTTAAATAAACCAATTTCGGAGGAGGAGGTAAATAAAACGATAGCAAGATTGTCACTCAATAAAGCTGCAGGCCCTGACTGACTGCCTAATGAGGCTTATAAGATCTTAGCCCCGGAGGTAGCCCCATATTTATCTAGTATGTATAATAATTTTTACATTAATGGTAACCCGGTCCCAGTGTCCTTCTCAGCCTCATTTACAACGCTAATCTTGAAACCAGGTAAAGACCCAACCCAAAGGGAGTCATACCGCCCTATAGCACTCCTAAACTCAGAGTATAAAATCTTGACCTCAATATTAGCTGAAAGACTTCAAAATAGCTTAACACATATAATTCACAGAGACCAAGCAGGTTTCTTGAAGAACCGAAATTCTACTTCAAAAATTAGAGAAGCGCTGGTGATATCCGAACACTTTTCTCAAAGGTTAGACAGAGAGGGGGGAGATATGGGTGCACCTGACCTCGCCATAGTGGCAATTGATGCAGAAAAAGCCTTCGATTCGGTTCTCTTCACTCACATTTTCACATCATTGGATAAATTCGGTTTTTTAGGTAAGTTCCGGGAATTCATAGAAAATCTTTACAAAAGATCTAAAACAAATTTAATAGTTAACAACCTTACATCTACAGATATCGATATACAAAAGGGTACGAGGCAGGGGTGCCCACTTTCCCCCCTCTTGTTTGACATAGCCATAGAACCTCTGGCAATTAAGATTAGGCAGTCTTTACAGGGAGTTAGAATATCTGATTATGAATTAAAAATTGCACTTTATGCTGACGATATTCTTCTCTATATTGCGAACACAACGATTAATATTCCCAAACTTTTACATATAATAGCTAGTTATGGTACCTTCTCAGGTTACAAAATAAATGCATCAAAATCAGAAATCTATTGGCTCAGAAAAAAGTCAGACTCAATCAGTGACTGTCCTTTTAAGGAAGTAACTACATCGTTTAAATATTTAGGTATTAATATTCCAGTTAACGGGGCGGACCTATATAAACTTAATATAACTGTAACTCTATCAACTATATTTGAGAAGCTGAAAATGTGGACTAACCTACCAATCTCTCTCTCAGGGAGAATCGCACTTTACAAAATGGTTCTCCTCCCTAAACTTTTGTACGTTTTACAAAATACCTCCTTATTTATGTTTGAAAAAGATATCCGCTCATTAAACTCGGCAGTTAGAAACTTTCTATGGCAAGGCAAGAGATCAAGGATAGCACTATCTAAGCTCTCAGTGGGAAGAGAATATGGAGGATTGGCCCTCCCAGACATAAGATCTTATAACTTAGCATTTCTTGCGCGAACAATAACAGATTGGATATGCACTAAAAATTATGTAACCAACAATTTGTTGGACGAAAGCATATGCTTTCCTTTCCACCCAATAGGTTTAACTCACTGCTCACCAAAAGCATTACCCAATGTAATTAAGAAATATAAAACTATCTTTAACCCCATCAAAGCATGGTGGAAGATTGCTAATCGATTGAAAATTAATAGTAAAGCTTCAAAGTATCTCCCAATAAAGGGGAATCCCGAATTCCTCCCAGGGATGAACTCGACAGTTTTTGCCAAATGGCATGAATTAAACCTAAAAACAGTCCAACAAATTCTTAATTTAGATGGAAAATGTATAAAATCATTTGACGAAATAAAGAATGAATTTAAGATACCGAACAACCAATTCTTTGCATATCTTCAACTAAGACATTACATCTCGGATCTGATAAGAGAAGTGGGTTGGAACTGGAGCTGGGGTAAACTGGAAAACTGGTTAATACTCACTAGAGCTGGCCATACCGCAATCACCTATTGCTACCTCGCCTTAAATGGATCTAAAGGATTACCTATACTGGAACAGGTGGCCTCTGAGTGGAACAGTCTAAATTTCCCTTGTAACATAGACTCACAGGTCATCCAAAGATCTATAAACAAAGTTCAACAGGCCACACTCTCCGCAACCTGGAGAGAAGCACATTTAAAAATACTACATAAAGCATATTTTACTCCGGAAAAGGGTCACAAATTATATAACCTGAATTTCTATAAATGCCCGAAATGCTCAATTATAGCAGCTGACTTTAAACACATGTTCTGGAATTGCCCAAAAATTAGCCAATTTTGGCTAAAAATCCAATACTGGCTTAACGTCACACTTGGATTTTCCCCTCTGGATCTTACACCAATGCTAATAGTGTTTTGCCTAAATCAGAGCGAAGGACAACACCCTCAGGAAAAATTGCTGATACTAACAATATTAGCAGCTAGATACTTAATTGTAAAAAACTGGAAAAACCATAAAACCCCAGCATTAATAGAAGTGAAAAATTGCCTTAAAAAGCAATGTATTCTAGAACAAAGAGATGTTAGTATGAATAATGAGAAGGACATAAAAACATTTTTCAATAAATGGTCAAAACTCATTAAAAGCTTACCAGCAAATGAAATAGATAATATAATTTTTCCATTTAGACACACTGAGCTGGTACAGCTGGGAATATGGTAGGGGAGAAGACGTGAGAGAGGTAAGGAACATTCCCCATCCCGTGGAATTTTTTCTCCCTTTCCCTTTAAAATCTTTCCTATTTTTTCCCCTCCCTTTTTTTTTTTTTTTTTTTTTTTTTTTTTTTTTGTCTGTTTGTTAGTTTTGTTTTGATTTGTTTTGCTTTAGCTTTTGTTTTTGTCGGGTTAAGGTGGACAATATGTTATACAACTCAAAAAAATATAAAATAAATCAGCAACCGTATTTTGAAAGAATTACTTATTTATTGCACAGGATCCCTCTCCAGAGTCTAGAGGAGAAGAGGTTCTCATTATATTTTGACCTAAATACTGACTTGTAATTGTTACCGAAACTATGTTGTTGTAACACGATTGCTGATACGAAAATAAAGATTTAAAAAAAAAAAAATTGCATGCTCTATCTGAATCCTGAAAGAAAAAAATTGTGTTCAGTGTCCCTTTAACCCAGTGTTCGTTAACTTCAATTACGCTCAAGCAATCCTGTTTACATTTAACTTGTAATACAAGCGTAAAACACGATGCTCACAAATAACCGTGATAAACCCTGTATCGCTTGCGCATAACATTTAACGCACCACACGTAATGTGGCCCTCAGTCAGGTAAAATGTATCATTGGGAACAAATTACAGGAGAGAGAAAACTTTTAGGGTAAACTGTCCCTTTAACTTTACTCTCCTCTGAGATTCTCTGTCCCAGAGCTTCATTAATTTATATGAAAGGCATCTCTCATCCCTCTGGGACTTCCAAATGCTGCCCCTTTTCATTAAACAATTCCATGAGTTTAGCCCCTGTGAAGTCTGCACTATAATTTCTTTCCAAGCTGTAGAATTTTTGATCATCAGACCCTAAGTTATTGTTTATTAATGTATTGCAGACAATGAGTTGCAAGTGTTGTTTATGGCAGCACAATCTAATACAGTATTTCTTGTTCTGAAGATTGTATGATCCTCTTTATGACATAAATTAAATCCTTGCGTTCGAGCTTGAATAGAGCTTTCTGTCCATGTCACTCAGCTCTCCTTTGTACTTGGTCTTGTTGGATAAGATTGTTTCCTGTTCCTCCACTAATAGCAGAGCTGTTGCTTTCAGGCAATTATACTGCTTGTGTTCTAAAACCACAAATTAATTTCCTTTTTCACAACACAATTAACCAAGCTTCTCAAAATGAAAGAGATTGTTTTGAGGTGGTTTTACAGCATTCAGTTCACTGATAACAAATTCATTATAATTTTCATTGACTTATCTGACTCTGTACATATTTTATCCCCTGTGTGTCTTTTTCTGTCTCCTGTGTATTTTCCACTGTAGCTGCTGCGTTTGTAGCTCCCTATCTCATTCTTATTATTTTTCCTCCGATTGTCTCTTCTGTGCAGGCTCCTTTCCACATGAAATAATTTATGGAGGTTAAATGGTATATGTAGGTCCATGTAGCCCACTGTATGAAGGTGGAGACGTCCCTCTATCACATGACTAAACACTTTACTATGGGAAACAGCTGCAGCACCACTTATTTACTGTCAATAGGAATTAGAGCTGCTAAAATCCTATTGGTTGTTCAAATCAGCCAATAGGATTTAAGCAGCTCTCATTCTATTGGATGATTCAAATCTGTCAGCCAATAGAAATGCAAGGGACGCAATCTTGGATCGCGTACCTTTTTATTAAAGATTCAGTGTACAGCGGCAACTGTATAAAAAAGGATGCTCTGCGCCGGATGTCTTCAGGATGGACCCGCTCCGTGCCGCCGGGATCAAGATTGAAGAGGCCGCCTGGATGAAGACTTCTCGCCGCCTGGATGAGGACTTCTCCGCCGGGATGAAGATCTTTCAAGCGGGACTTCAAAAACTGTAAGTGGATCGTCGGAGGTTAGTGATAGGTTTTATTTAATTTAGGGTTTGGGCATGTAAAAGAGCTAAATGACCTTTTAAGGGCAATGCCCATCCAAATGCCCTTTTCAGCTTAGGTTTTTTAGATAGTTTTTTTTAATTTGGGTTGGGGGGTTGTAATGTTAGTGGGTGTTTTTTTTTCATAAACAGAGCTGTTTTTAAGGGCCATTGGTAGTTTATTCTATATTAGGTTTTTTATTTTGGGGTGTTTTTTTTTTAATGGGTATTAGAATAGGAATAATTTTTATTATTTTTGATAATTATTTTGTGTAATATATTTTTTTAGGGGGTGTTTGTTTTTTTTTTGTAGCAAAAGAGCTGTTTAGCTTAGGGCAATGCCCTACAAAAGGCCCTTTTAAGGGCCCTTGGTAGTTTGGGGGGTGGGGGTTTGTATACTGTTAGGGGGTGTTTGTTTTTTGTAGCAAACGAGCTGTTTAACTTAGGGCAATGCCCTACAAAAGGCCCTTTTAAGGACCCTCAAACGGCCCTTTTAAGGGCCCTTGGTAGTTTATTCTAGATTAGGCTTTTTTATTTTGGGGTGTTTTTTTTTTTTTTTAAAGGGTATTAGAATAGGAATGATTTTTTTGTTGATAATTTCATTTTTTTAAATGGTAGGTTTTTTTATTTTTTGTAATTTTAGTGTTTATTTTAGTTTTTAGTGTAAGGGAGCTTAGGTTTTATTTGACAGGTAAGTTTGTATTTATTTTAACTAGGTAGTTAATAAATAGTTAACTATTTACTAACTAGTCTACCTAGTTAAAATAAATACAAACTTACCTGTGAAATAAAAATAAAACCTAAGCTTTCTACAATATAACTATTAGTTTTATTGTAGCTAGCTTAGGTTTTATTTCACATGTAAGTATTTAGTTTTAAATAGGTATTATTTAGTTAATAATTGTACATTTAATTTAGATATATTGTAATTATGTTAAAGTTAGGGGGTGTTAGGGATAAGTTTAGGGGTTAATAGTTTAATTTAGGTTGTTGCGGTGTGGGGGGGCTGGCGGTTTAGGGGTTAATAGGTTTATTTAGTAGTAGTGATGTGGCAGGCCAGAGGTTTAGGGGTCAATAACTTAATTTAGTTGCAGCGATGTCGGGGAGCAGTGGAATAGGGGTTAATAACTTTAATATAGTCACAGCGATGTTGGGGTGCGGCGGAATAGGGGTTAATAACTTTAGTATAGTGGTGGCGATATCAGGAGTGGCAGATTAGGGCTTAATAACTTTATTTCAGTGTCGGTGATGTCGGGGCAGCAGATTAGGGGTGTTTAGACTTAGGGTTTATGTTAGGGTTAAACAGTATTTTATTTTTCCCCATAGACATCAATGGGGCTACGTTACAGAGTTTTTCTTTCCGCTATCGCAGGTGTTAGACTTTTTTCTGACCCGCTCTCCCATTGATGTCTATGGGGAAAGCGTGCATGTTTTTGGTGCGGTTTAGAGCTTAAAAGCACCATATCGCCCGCACAAGCCAGGTTTTTTGAAACTTGTAATGGCAGTGCTATAGGGGATTAAATAACACCACTTTTGTTGCGTTCGTTAATTTCCCTATAGCGCTCCAAATTCATAATCTAAGCAAATGTTAGTAGTTTATTTTGATCAAGTAACAAATTGCAAATCAAATTGGTTTTGGTGTGACCTCTCTTTGCCTTCAATACAGCATCAATTTTTCTAGGTACATTTGTTCAAAATTAGGTATTTTGTAGGCCTATAGTCAGGTGCACGATTAAATATTTATACCAGGCAGGTGCTAATGATCATCAATTTAACTGCCAAAGAAACGGATGTGCAGGAGGAATAAAACTGGGTAAGGAACAGCCAAACTCTGGCTGATGTTGCTGAAGGCTGTTTAAATGTCAAGTCATACACCATGGCAAAGACTGAGTATACAGGGAGTGCAGAATTATTAGGCAAATGAGTATTTTGACCACATCATCCTCTTTATGCATGTTGTCTTACTCCAAGCTGTATAGGCTCGAAAGCCTACTACCAATTAAGCATATTAGGTGATGTGCATCTCTGTAATGAGAAGGGATGTGGTCTAATGACATCAACACCCTATATCCGGTGTGCATAATTATTAGGCAACTTCCTTTCCTTTGGCAAAATGGGTCAAAAGAAGGACTTGACAGGCTCAGAAAAGTCAAAAATAGTGAGATATCTTGCAGAGGGATGCAGCACTCTTAAAATTGCAAAGCTTCTGAAGCGTGATCATCGAACAATCAAGCGTTTCATTCAAAATAGTCAACAGGGTCGCAAGAAGCGTGTGGAAAAACCAAGGCGCAAAATAACTGCCCATGAACTGAGAAAAGTCAAGCGTGCAGCTGCCAAGATGCCACTTGCCACCAGTTTGGCCATATTTCAGAGCTGCAACATCACTGGAGTGCCCAAAAGCACAAGGTGTGCAATACTCAGAGACATGGCCAAGGTAAGAAAGGCTGAAAGACGACCACCACTGAACAAGACACACAAGCTGAAACGTCAAGACTGGGCCAAGAAATATCTCAAGACTGATTTTTCTAAGGTTTTATGGACTGATGAAATGAGAGTGAGTCTTGATGGGCCAGATGGATGGGCCTGTGGCTGGATTGGTAAAGGGCAGAGAGCTCCAGTCCGACTCAGACGCCAGCAAGGTGGAGGTGGAGTACTGGTTTGGGCTGGTATCATCAAAGATGAGCTTGTGGGGCCTTTTCGGGTTGAGGATGGAGTCAAGCTCAACTCCCAGTCCTACTGCCAGTTTCTGGAAGACACCTTCTTCAAGCAGTGGTACAGCAAGAAGTCTGCATCCTTCAAGAAAAACATGATTTTCATGCAGGACAATGCTCCATCACACGCGTCCAAGTACTCCACAGCGTGGCTGGCAAGAAAGGGTATAAAAGAAGAAAATCTAATGACATGGCCTCCTTGTTCACCTGATCTGAACCCCATTGAGAACCTGTGGTCCATCATCAAATGTGAGATTTACAAGGAGGGAAAACAGTACACCTCTCTGAACAGTGTCTGGGAGGCTGTGGTTGCTGCTGCACGCAATGTTGATGGTGAACAGATCTAAACACTGACAGAATCCATGGATGGCAGGCTTTTGAGTGTCCTTGCAAAGAAAGGTGGCTATATTGGTCACTGATTTGTTTTTGTTTTGTTTTTGAATGTCAGAAATGTATATTTGTGAATGTTGAGATGTTATATTGGTTTCACTGGTAAAAATAAATAATTGAAATGGATATATGTTTGTTTTTTGTTAAGTTGCCTAATAATTATGCACAGTAATAGTCACATGCACACACAGATATCCCCCTAAAATAGCTATAACTAAAAACAAACTAAAAACTACTTCCAAAACTATTCAGCTTTGATATTAATGAGTTTTTTGGGTTCATTGAGAACATGGTTGTTTTTCAATAATAAAATTAATCCTCAAAAATACAAATTGCCTAATAATTCTGCACTCCCTGTAGTAATAAGACACTGTTATCCTGTATCAGCAAGGTCTCTCCCAGGCAGAAATTTCAAGGGGTTTGCAGATGTGCTGTTCAAGCTCTTATGAAGAAACACAAATAAATGGGCAATGACCAAGGAAACGTAGGGCAGCGGATGAAAGACACATCATGCTTACTTCCCTTTGCAATCAGAAAATTTCCAGCAGTGCCATCAGGTCAGAATTTGTAGAAACCAGTGTGACCCTGCTACACCCAGAGACCATGGTCACTAAGAACTATTGTCAGTGTAAAGAAGAACAAGGAGTCCTGGAAGTGATATTATGGCCCCTACAGAGTCCTGCCCTCAACATTGAGTCTCCCTGGGATTACATAAAGAGGCAGATACAACTGAGGCTGCCTAAATCCACAGAACTGTAATTGGTTCTCCAAGATGTTTGTGACAACCTACATGCTAAGTTCCTTTAAAAAACTTTGTGCAAGTGTACCTAGAAGAATGTATGCCTGCTTTAAAGGCAAAGGGTGTTCACTTAACCTGTGCATTTGTCTGTTTTTCATTGTAAAGCAAACAACAAATATGGTGGTTCCTTGTGAAGGTGCAACACATTAAAATCTGGATTTTCACAAGTTCTTCTGTTTCACGTTCACAAGAACTCTGGCTCTGAAAAGAGCAGATTGCTACTGGCGGCGGCCATATTAGGCATTAGTTTTACAACAAAACAGATGAATGCACACGTCTAGTGGTCACTCCAAATATTGATTTGATCTAGATTTTTCTTCTGTGCACTTACTTTGCATTTTGTTAATTCGTTAAAAAAATAAAGAAGTGACAAGGAAAACGGAAAGCAGGCACTACTCCAAAGCCCAAAAATGTTTAAAATCCCAAAAATCCTTTATTGAGGCACATGTAAAAATAGCAAACAGACATGGCAGGACAGGTAAATAGAAAGGCTGACGCGTTTCGCGCCCCCTATCGGCGCTTACTCATAAACAGTTTGAGTAATCGCAGCTAGGGGACGCGAAACGCGTCAGTCTGTCTATTTAACTGTCCTGCCATGTCTGTTTGCTATTTTTACATGTGCCTCAAAGGATTTTTGGATTTTAAACATTTGTTTCCGTTTTCCTTGTTACTACTTTTGCGGCTCTATCCACCGCTTTGGCTACGGCACTCCAAGTGACGTTAGCATTTTCTGCTTACCCCCTGAGGGAATTGACTTCCGGGTTAGTGTGGATACATGCTGAGCGCTGCGTCCGCTCTTCCAGTTAAAAAAATAAACTATTAACATCTCTATTTTAGAAAGCATTTTTACTTTTGATTACTTTTCACCACTGCCTAATGCTATAAATCTTAAACGTGTAAAATCTAGTGTTTTCCACGCATGCTGTAAATTAAATAATTAAATAATATATTTTAGAAGTATAAAAGATGTGCGTGTATATATATATTAGTGTATACTTAAAATAAAACATCCTCAATATTTGATATTGCTGCTTAATTGATGTATTTCATTCTGTTTGGCACTGATTCTGATTGCGCAGAATTTTATAGTCCACGTTATTCCAATACTCGATTAGAGCATTTTAGATAGTGCTTAGAGATATCCGTGTATTTCACGCTTATCTTTCTTAAACGTTCCGTTGACGTTTAGTGAGGTTCAGGTCTGATTGTTTAGGGAAAACCATGCAACTTTACATTCTTTGCTCTTTCTTAGGATTTGAGATATGCATGGCACAGCTTCTGTGGGTGTTTAGTATCAATGTTCTCCTGGAAAATGAATCCTCTTGCACACAACTTTAAAGGGACACTGAACCCAAATTTTTTCTTTTGTGATTCAGATAGAGCATGAAATTTTAAGCAACTTTCTAATTTACTCCTATTATCAAATTTTCTTCATTCTCTTGGTATCTTTATTTGAAATGCAAGAATGTAAGTTTAGATGGCGGCCCATTTTTGGTGAACAACCTGGGTTGTCCTTGCTGATTGGTGGACAAATTCATCCACCAATAAAAAGTTCTGTCCAGAGTACTGAACCAAAAAAAAGCTTAGATGCCTTCTTTTTCAAATAAAGATAGCAAGAGAACGAAGAAAAATTGATAATAGGAGTAAATTAGAAAGTTGCTTAAAATTGCATGCTCTATCTAAATTCCGGAAGAAAAAAAATTGGTTTCAGTGTCCCTTTAAGCAACAATGTATAGTGTGTCTTTTCAGAAAAGTGGTACTTCTCTTTGGCTGAAGTGTAGTTGAGAGATTAAAGTAAAAGTAAACTTAGTGCTTCTGCTCTGCAGATTTACATAATTACTAACAAAACCATAGCACTTTCATTCATGACTTTTTTTTAACATTAAATAAATACTGTTTTCGCCGCTTTTAAATGCATATTTTTTTAATATTCAATTCAGCCCGTTGGTGATGTGGCAATTTACTTC
Source organism: Bombina bombina (assembly GCF_027579735.1). Lineage (NCBI taxonomy): Eukaryota > Metazoa > Chordata > Amphibia > Anura > Bombinatoridae > Bombina > Bombina bombina. The sequence goes on along the minus strand of NC_069499.1, from coordinate 986,602,841 downwards.
CTGGTCACGTTTTTTCAATCGACCAATTGACTTTCTGGAACTCTGTTGCGCGTTCACAATTCGCCAAACAGTTTGACGCATGCGCGTTTACATTAGGGGATGAGAACGTTCGCATTTGCATTGGTAGCCGGATCGCCGATTAGCGCATGCGCAATACATCCGTATATCGTGAACGAGCTTTTAGCCTACGTATAGAGCGGGTGTGACCGCTCTATACGTAATGAATACAAAATCCAGGAAGAGGAGAGTGGGAGGAGCAACGGAGAGAATGGTAGGGAAAGAAAATATAAAAATATAAACTATTATATTGAAGTAAATAAAAAACAAACCAAGCGAAAATGTTATATTAGTGCTATAGACTATAATGATATGTGGAAATGTGGAAAAATTTACTTTCACTTTAAGATTTCAACAAGAAAAGTAACATTTTGATTTGTTAGTATACAGGATGTTTTTCCAGTTTTCCACTATAAAATATCTGTTTTGTTTGTCCTATTCAAAAGGTTTCTTTTCAATAAAAAAGTGCTTTAGAGCCAGCTACTTTCCCATGAAGACTTCTCTTTGCCAGTAATCTTTAGACTGTGCATTTGCTTACTGTGGTAGGACGTCCCTAGCTCCTTGAATTGTGCATGCAGATGCTGTTCTGTTCTAAAATGATGATAACTTGATATACGTTTTCAGCACTCAGGAGAACAACTTGTCTTCTTATTGCTTAACTAAGCTCCATTGACATGATCACAAAAAGTATTTCAACTAATGTCGTTCTTCAAAGGAGTGCTAGTAGAAGCCCTAGTTAGATTATGGTAATAGAAATAACATTAGGTGTTAATCTTTATTTCACAAATGCAAGTCACTTATGTGCTAATATGTGTCACAACCCTTTTAAAGATGTTAAGTAAAGAAGATAGTCATATAAATATAATTCAGTTAAAAATGATGTCTCACTATTAAATAATGCCTTCTATCTCCTGTCTGTCTGTCTGTCTGTCTATGTAATACTTCATACAGCACATGTGAGTAGTTTGCCATTTGTTTCTAAACTATGAAATAAAGGCTATCATGTATATAAAAGAGCAGTACCATGTTAAAATATTTTTCCATGCTGGCCTATTTGATATTGAAGCTATGAAGTTTATGTCAGTGAGCATGTTAAAAAAATGTTTAAAAATGTCCTTTTTATAGGCAGCAAAGAAATAAAATGACTGCTCACTCGCTGATAAACTGAACTCCCCACTGCCTTATTGATGGATAGTGGCACCTCACAAGTATAAAAATATTTTTTTATGTTGCTGTTTTTACATTTATAGCATTTAATTTCAGGGCTTTAATATATATTATAATTTATTACATTTCTAATGTCAATTTTGAGTGTCCTTGAAACCTAACTCGTTCACTTCTCATTGACTCATTGATACAGTAACTGGGCTCATTTTACCTTTTTTTGTATTAACTGTTTCTTCAGGATCAGAACTCTTGTATAAACTGAGGGCTAACTGTGTGTATGTATATATGCCTGTGTATGTGTATATATGTATATATATATATATGTGTATATATATATGTGTATGTGTATATATGTATATATGTATATATATATATATATATATATATATATATATATATATATAAACAAACCTTCACCCTCAACTAGAACCTTGAGAGTTTCCTGACAAGCAGCCTTTAACCTCTCAGCAAGAGAGGACATTTCTGAGCCTCTCCAAAAAGGATGACTCTCTTTTTTTTTGTATTGCTTTTCATTGTTTTTCATTGTATTGATTTGTGCTTTGCCCAATTGTTGTTTTTTTTTAATATTTTTGCCTACTTAGTACCTTATACCAGTGTATGTATATATAACACTGCAAACCTTTGGTTGCAATAATTCACACACTTTTTTCCAGCATTTATTTTCAGCTTAAATAGTGCATACATTATTGTAATAACAGTTTGCACAACTTTTGTATCTTGCTTTAAATTGGAAATTGTAGACACACATACATACGGGTATGAGATTATATGCAAACATACATATGTGTATATATATATATATATATATATATGTGTAGATAGGAATTAGTGCCTATACACATATATTTGTTCAGACTAGAAAACATTATCACCTTTATTTCTTATTTTGAGTGTGCAGCTTTCTAAATTAATATTAATATCCTGTGCATTTTAAACAATGTAGAATATCAAGCACTCCACCCTATATAGTCCACAAATGACCTGGGTGAAATCCAAAATGTCAAGGTATATAATAGTCTCATAGGAATAGGCACTCGCAGGGTTTAAAATGTAATTCAAGCTTTATTGAAGAAATATTTAAAGTCAACGTTTCGGCCCTTAGTCAGGCCTTTATCAAGACAACATGTCATAATAGTATAGCTGGATATGGACACAGCTGCGGCAATCAGCCGCCCTCTCGACGTCAAAACGAAAGAACAAATCTTTAAATATTTCTTCAATAAAGCTTGAATTACATTTTAAACCCTGTGAGTGCCCATTCCTATATATATACTGAGTGTGCAGGATGCAATTAAACTTAATATTTTCTTATTCCACAGATTCTTGTTGGTTTTCTCCTGTCTTGTTCTTTCTGTCTTCTCCACCATTAAAGAGTATGAGAACAGCTCAGAGGGAGCACTGTATATATTGGTAAGCTTTCATTTCTCATATCCTAGCCTTTTTTTTTTTTTTTTGAGGTGTGATTAAGTAAAAAGCTCAACATAGCCTCATATTTCTTTTTGCAGGAAATTGTAACCATTGTAGTGTTCGGGGTGGAATACTTTGTCCGAATCTGGGCTGCTGGCTGTTGTTGCCGTTATCGTGGCTGGAGAGGAAGATTAAAGTTTGCCCGCAAACCTTTCTGTGTTATTGGTGAGGAACTTCAAATTTTCAGGCTAAAATCTCAGATGGCCTGTGTGATAGATCAGTGATCCATTTTTGTTGCCATTTAAAAGTACAGTATATTTTTATGGCACTTCTACATACACTGTGGGATACAGTTTTCTACAAATGTCAATTTTAAAGGGCAAAATACTGATACCTGTATAAAAAGAATATGAGGTCCCTTCTCTGAAGAGCTTAATTTAATTTGTTTTGAGAAATATTAGGGGTAGGTTAGAGCAGTAATGGAAGCAGTCTACCATGTTCTTTGGTAGAACTTTATAATTAGATAAGTATTTTTTACAAATAACAAATTCATACTAGCAACATGCATTGGGTCATCAGATAGTTAAAGGGACAGTATACACTCATTTTCATATAACTGCATCTAATAGAAACTACTATAAAGAATACGATGCACAGATACTGATATAAAAATCCAGTATAAAACTGTTTAAAAACTTACTTAGAAGCTCTCAGTTTAGCTCTGTTGAAAAGGTAGTTGGAAAGCCCACTGCAAGTGGGAAATAAGACACTCCCCCCTTCCCCCTTCTTTTGCATATGAAAAGACCTTTTACACAAACAGGAGCAAGCTGGAGAAGGTAGCTGACAGTATTCACATAAAACTTTGGGACTTGGTTAGGAGTCTGAAAATCAGAGCAATGTTATTTAAAAATAAGCAAAACTATACATTTATTTTAAAAAACATTTATGCAAAGAAAAAATGATTGTATAATGTCCCTTTAAGGCAAATTTAGAATTCACAGCATAATAGTAGACTACTATTCACATACATTTTTTTTAAAGGGACATGATAGTGCACACAATTTTTCATAGCAGCTTTAGTGACTGAATCATACTTAACCAGCTATTTAGCACCTTATTGGTGGGTTATCAGTTACTAGCGATACTTGACACCTGGAAGGAGTCTGTAGCACTGACACCATATTTGTTAAGACAAAGCCATACACCTTCCCTGCAAGTTCTTTTTTGTAAGGGGGGGGTAATACATAGGGGCCGGGCATGATACAAGTTGCAGGGCTAGATGGGCCCCCCTAGAGGTGTGTGCCCACTATCACTTTAAACCTTAAGACCCTTCAAGCTATGCCCATATATGTAAGGTTTTGTATCTTTAGAGCACTCCATGTATACACAATTTAAAATCTTGATTGTGTTTGTTTTACCTCATCTGCTTAAGTCAATTAAGAGGCAGAAGTAAATGAAATCTTCACTGATCTAAGCAATATCTGTGCAGCATATACATATATCATACTATAAGTATGATATATGTATTGCTGCCTCTCTGAACTGAATCAACTAATAGAAAATTATGAGTGAAATAGTGAGTTGCATTGCATTGTTTATTTGCTATGCTTAAAGGGACACTGAACCCAAAATTTTTCTTTTGTGATTCAGATAGAGCATGCCATTTTAAGCAACTTTCTAATTTACTCCTATTATCAAATTGTCTTCATTCTCTTGGTATATTTATTTGAAATTCAAGAATGTAAATTAAGATGCCGGCCTATTTTTGGTGAACAACCTGGATTGTTCTTGCTGATTGGTGGATAAATTCACCCACCAATAAACAAGTGCTTTCCATGGTCTGAACCAAAAAAATTGCTTAGATGCCTTCTTTTTCAAATAAAGAAAGCAAGAGAACGAAGAAAAATAGATAATAGGAGTAAATTAGAAAGTTGCTTACAATTGCAAGCTCCATCTTTATCACAAAAGAAAAAACTTGGGTTCAATGTCCCTTTAATTTAAAGAATTAGGATTTTTAAAGGGATATGAAACACAAAATAAATTTGTGATTCAGACAGAGCATGCAATTTTAAAAATGTTTCCAATTTACTTCTATTATCAAATTTGCTTTGTTACTATTGTATTTTTTGTTGAAGAGATACCTAGATAGGTATCTGAGCACTATATGGCAGGAAATAGTGTTGCTAGCTAGTGCTTTTGCAAATGGATACAATTCTTGCAATATAGTGCTCCAGAGATGTGCATGCTCCCACATCCCTGCTTTTCAACAAGATACCAAGAGAACGAAGACAATTTGATAATAGTAATAAATTGGAAAGTTTAAAATTGAATCTGAATCATGAAAGAACATTTTTGGTTTAGTGTTCCTTTTATTGCTAAGTTCAGATATCCAGTAAAGAGTGTGACAATGCTGATTATTTTACTTTCTGTCCATCCATGCTAGTAATTAAATTCTGTAACCAAAACTGATCTTTTCCAAGTCTATAATTTTGTTATCATTGTATCAAAATCTCTGCTACTGTAGCATTAATTATATCCCTACTTGTGTATGCCTTGAGTATTTTATTAAACATGCCTATTATCTTTAAAGAATTTATATTGTTTAAGGGCAATTATTTTATTAATCTTAATCAGGTCACCACCGTTATATTACACTATGTGACGGTAAAACAGATTTGAGTATCTATAGGAGAATATATACAGGGAGTGCAGAATTATTAGGCAAATGAGTATTTTGACCACATCATCCTTTTTATGCATGTTGTCTTACTCCAAGCTGTATAGGCTCGAAAGCCTACTACCAATTAAGCATATTAGGTGATGTGCATCTCTGTAATGAGAAGGGGTGTGGTCTAATGACATCAACACCCTATATCAGGTGTGCATACTTATTAGGCAACTTCCTTTCCTTGGGCAAAATGGGTCGAAAGAAGGACTTGACAGGCTCAGAAAAGTCAAAAATAGTGAGATATCTTGCAGAGGGATGCAGCACTCTTAAAATTGCAAAGCTTCTGAAGCGTGATCATCGAACAATCAAGCGTTTCATTCAAAATAGTCAACAGGGTCGCAAGAAGCATGTGGAAAAACCAAGGCGCAAAATAACTGCCCATGAACTGAGAAAAGTCAAGCGTGCAGCTGCCAAGATGCCACTTGCCACCAGTTTGGCCATATTTCAGAGCTGCAACATCACTGGAGTGCCCAAAAGCACAAGGTGTGCAATACTCAGAGACATGGCCAAGGTAAGAAAGGCTGAAAGACGACCACCACTGAACAAGACACACAAGCTGAAACGTCAAGACTGGGCCAAGAAATATCTCAAGACTGATTTTTCTAAGGTTTTATGGACTGATGAAATGAGAGTGAGTCTTGATGGGCCAGATGGATGGGCCCATGGCTGGATTGGTAAAGGGCAGAGAGCTCCAGTCCGACTCAGACGCCAGCAAGGTGGAGGTGGAGTACTGGTTTGGGCTGGTATCATCAAAGATGAGCTTGTGGGGCCTTTTCGGGTTGAGGATGGAGTCAAGCTCAACTCCCAGTCCTACTGCCAGTTTCTGGAAGACACCTTCTTCAAGCAGTGGTACAGGAAGAAGTCTGCATCCTTCAAGAAAAACATGATTTTCATGCAGGACAATGCTCCATCACACGCGTCCAAGTACTCCACAGCGTGGCTGGCAAGAAAGGGTATAAAAGAAGAAAATCTAATGACATGGCCTCCTTGTTCACCTGATCTGAACCCCATTGAGAACCTGTGGTCCATCATCAAATGTGAGATTTACAAGGAGGGAAAACAGTACACCTCTCTGAACAGTGTCTGGGAGGCTGTGGTTGCTGCTGCACGCAATGTTGATGGTGAACAGATCAAAACACTGACAGAATCCATGGATGGCAGGCTTTTGAGTGTCCTTGCAAAGAAAGGTGGCTATATTGGTCACTGATTTGTTTTTGTTTTGTTTTTGAATGTCAGAAATGTATATTTGTGAATGTTGAGATGTTATATTGGTTTCACTGGTAAAAATAAATAATTGAAATGGGTATATATTTGTTTTTTGTTAAGTTGCCTAATAATTATGCACAGTAATAGTCACCTGCACACACAGATATCCCCCTAAAATAGCTATAACTAAAAACAAACTAAAAACTACTTCCAAAACTATTCAGCTTTGATATTAATGAGTTTTTTGGGTTCATTGAGAACATGGTTGTTGTTCAATAATAAAATTAATCCTCAAAAATACAACTTGCCTAATAATTCTGCACTCCCTATATATATATATATATATATATATATATATATATATATATATATATACACACAAACTTATATACACAAACTTATATACACATACACACACAGTCTATTTCTCTAATTTAAGAAACATTTTTTTCTGTTCTGATGCAGACATCATGGTGTTGATTGCGTCCATAGCCGTTCTGGCTGCAGGGTCCCAGGGAAATGTCTTTGCCACCTCTGCCCTTAGGTCCCTAAGGTTCCTGCAGATTCTGCGTATGATTAGAATGGACCGGAGGGGAGGAACATGGAAACTGCTTGGCTCTGTGGTGTATGCGCATAGCAAGGTAACACATTCAGAAAGTACAACATTGAGTTTAATTAAAATTCTTTAGAAAAACTTATCAAATTCACAAATATGTATCTACAAAAATCCTTATAGAGGGACAGTAATCTTCCATAATTCAGAGAGCATTGACTTTTAGACCACTTTCCTGTTTACTTCTGTTATATCATTTGTTTGTTCTCTTGGTATCCTTTGTTTAAAAGCATACCCAGGTAGGCTCAGGAGAATAAATGCACTACTGGGAGCTAGCTGCTAATTGGTGCTTCAGTATGCTTCTTGTCATTGGCCGTATGTTCAGTTACCTCCCAGTAGTGTATTACTGCTCCTTCATCAAATGATGCCAAGACACTGAAGCAAATTTGATTATAGAAGTAAATTAGAAAGTTGTTTAAAATTGTTTGCTATATCTGAAGCATGAAAGAAGAAAAAAATGGGTTTAATGTCCCTTTAAATGGTGATTTTCTGTTGATAATTATTGTTTGGAAAAGTTATCTACCAAGAACACAAACAATTAACCAAAACACAAAACACTGCTGTGCTGTCTCATTCATGGTGACAAAACCTAAGCAATACTAAAGGACACATTTCAAACTTTAAAAGCCAATAGACTTTATGACCTAGTAAAAGACCCAGATTACAGGCTGAGATAAATATGTGTTTGGTATTTCTCTCTTTATATGTAATTTGTTCTCTACAGAAAAAGGTACTAAAGACCATTGCAAAAAGTAATATGCACTTTCAATCCATTTTGTATTGTCTGTATAAAATTTGAGAAATGTTTGAGTCTTGGCACACTGTACTATACACAGTTCATGGGGGTCATGTGCATTATAGGTGCAAATGTAAGTCATCCAATCATTTCTTTTTTCTTTACCCTGCAGGAGCTGATCACTGCCTGGTACATTGGATTCCTTTGCCTGATTTTAGCCTCTTTCCTTGTATATCTTGCGGAGAAAGAAGCAAATACCATGTTTGATACCTATGCAGATGCCCTGTGGTGGGGCCTGGTGAGTAATTGATATTTCTTAAAGAAGAATGTTTAATTCTTTAAAAATTTAAGCCGCTCCCTGCTCTCAAGTAACTAATCGCTCAACAGCAGTGCCTTTTAGTCACCCTGAACTCCCTCTGAGGTGGCAGTGAGGATAAAAATCAGGAACTGATTCTTACATTTGTGCTTGCATGCTGCACCTCAAGGTTTTAAAAGATGCAAATGCAACTTGATACATTTTCCCTTAAAGGGACAGTCAACACTAAAAATGTTATTGTTTAAAAAGATAGATAATGCCTTTACTACCCATCCCCTAGCTTTGCACAACCAACATTGTTATATTAATATACTTTATAACATTTAAACCTCTAAATTTCTGCCTGTATCTAAGCCACTACCGACAGCCTCTTATCACATGCTTTTTTATTAGCTTTTCACAATAGGAGACTGCTAGTTCATGTGGGCCATATAGATAACATTGTGCTCATGCCCGTGGGTTGTGGATGACACTGCACTAATTGGCTAAAATGCAAGTCAATAGATAATACATAAATAAATAGCCATGTTATCGAGGGCTTTCAGATGAAGCTTAGATACAAGGTAATCACAGAGGTTAAAAGTATTAATATAGCAGTGTTGGTTGTGCAAAATTTTGAAATAGGTAATAAAGGGATTATCTATCTTTTTAAACAATATAAACTTTGGAGTTGACTGTCCCTTAAAGTGATCCTTTAGAGACTATTCATAAGCCAGATCAAATAATAAAAAACATTCCTGCTTACCAATACTTATTTACACAAGTATACTTCCTAAAACCATTGTAATATCAGTATAATCCATCAAAGTGGCTTATATAATATTCAATATTCTAATGATGTTATGATAGCAAATTATCAACAATTAATAATGCAACACAAATTAAGAATTTCTTCCTACAAGTATACTTTAAAGCACTTACTCTAAAGCACTCAATGCATTTAATGAAATAATAAGCTAGGTGAGAACTTAATTTTTAATCAAACATAATTATGTTAAAATATTTAGTATTGATGTGAAAAAAAGGCAATACAACTATTTTGTTTTTAGTTTTTGTAGCTTAGAAAAGTTATTGAAAAAAGTTATATATAAAGAAAAGATAAAGTGACAATGTAGCATAAATGTGTTTTTCCCCTAATCTATTCCCAATAATTAATTTTACCTGCTAGAGTGTACTAAACTGTTAACAAAAAGCTAATTTACCTTTTAGTTTGTCATTTAAAATAGCTGTTTTAGCCTGTTAAAACCTCCAACTATACTTAAAGTCATTTGTAAACTTTAACGCGTTAAAACCCAGTATCATATTATGCTCTTAAAAACAGGGGCACTTTAATTCATTAAAGTTTACTTACCTTTGCGTTATGATAAACATAACGCTGATCCTCCGCCCGCATCTGCTGCTTTTTTTAGCAGATCGATGACGAATCCAGCTTCCTCCAATCATTGTATGCCCCCTTTGGTGTCCAGCTCATGGGGCAACGTAATTCAAATGCTAATGAAAGCAGGAGCTGCAGGCGGAGGATCAACGTTATGTTTACCATAATGCAAAGGTAAGTATTTTAAAAAAATAAGCTTCTTTGTAAACTTTAATGAATTAAACTGCCCCTGTTTTTCAGAGTATTATTTGATACTGGGCTTTAATTTGTTACAGTTTACAAATGACTAATTTTTACAGCAGCATGGACTGTAGAAAAGCTATGCAAACAGAAGGCAGCAGCAGAAAAAAACCTACTAGTAGGGGCTGGAAAGCGAGCCCAGCTCATTTGAAAGTGTTTCTGAAGCAACTTTGAATACAATGAAATCTTTATAGCTGCTTCTCTGAATATGTTATTCTTTTAATAAATGGCAAATTTATTTTTTCTTAGAGTTATTTGCCTAACCGTCTAAAGATTTTTTTTTTATCACTGTTTAACAAAATTAAATTTGACTGCAGTTTAAATAAATGTATTTGTTCTAAAGTTAAATCGGCAATGAAAAGACAGTTATTATATTCCAAAATGATGCACATTTCTTGTGAAGTGGAATCAGCACAAAGATGGAAAACCTCATTGTGCCCCATATTAAATCAATTTCCTAGATTGTGCTGATATTCCACCTTCCAATGGTAAATAATTCCATACACCTGTCCCTAATCTCTTTGCCTCTCTCAGATAACTCTCACCACCATTGGATATGGTGATAAGTACCCACAAACATGGAATGGACGTCTCCTCGCTGCCACCTTCACTCTTATTGGAGTTTCCTTCTTTGCTCTTCCTGCTGTAAGTCTCTGTTATGGTGAATTCATTACAATTCAGTATATACCAAAATTCTATAATCAACACTGATCAAGCTATATTTTTAATTAGATTAGCCTTTGTATAAGAATGTGTTTCACTAATCGATTGTAAAACGCTTCCAATATATATACAGGTAGAAGACCCTTTTTCCAAACTGCTTGGGGCTGGAAAAGCTTTGGATTTCATAATAGTTTAGATTTTGGAATATTTGTATTTTTGCAGCTGTAAAATTGGGGAATAAAATCCAATACTGGATTACTGTACCCACACATTATATACATTTTTCTCGCCATTAAATGGACTTTCTAAAGATACCATTATTTTCATCATATCATATAATTTACTATATTTTTTTTTATAAAATATGATGAAAAATGAAAAAAAAAAACACTTTTTCTAACTTTGACCCCCAAAATCTGTTACACATCTACAACCACCAAAAAACTTCTATGCTAAATAGTTTCTAAATTTTATCCTGAGTTTAGAAATACCCAATGTTTACATGTTCTTTGCTTTTTTTGCAAGTTATAGGGCAATAAATACAAGTAGCACTTTGCTATTTCAAAACCATTTTTATTTTTTTAAATTAGTTACATTGTAACACTGATATCTGTTAGGAACCCCTGAATAACCCTTCTCATGTATATATTTTTTTTAGTAGGCAACCCAAATTATTGATCTAGGCCCATTTTGATATATTTCATGCCACCATTTCACTGCCAAATATGATCAAATTAAAAAAAAAAGTTAACTTTTTTACTAACTTTTTCACAAACTTTAGGTTTCTCACTGAAATTATTTACAAACAGCTTGTGCAATTATGATACAAATAGTTGTAAATGCTTCTCCGTGATCCCCTTTGTTCAGAAATAGTAGACATATATGGCTTTGGTATTGCTTTTTGGTAATTAAAAGGTCGCTAAATGACGCTGCGCACCACACTTGTATTATGCCCAGCAGTTAACGGGTTAATTAGGTAGCATGTAGGGTTAATTTTAGCTTTAGTGTAGAGATCAGCATCCCACCTGACACATCACACCCCCTGATCCCTCCCTGACCGTCCTCAAACAGCTCTCTTCCCTCCCCCACCTCACAATTGTCATCGCCATCTTAAGTACTGGCAGAAAGTCTGCCAGTACTAAAATAAAAAGCATTTTTAAAAAATATATATATATTTATTCTGTAGTTCTGGATCCCCCCTTAGCCCCCAACCTCCCCTGATGCCCCCCCCCCAATATAGCTCTTTAACCCTCCCCCCTCTACCTATTTGCCACCATCTTGGGTACTGGCAGTACCAAGTTTGTCCCCCCTAAACAAAAATGCTTTTTTATTTATTATTTCTAAATAAAACTTCTGTAGTGTCGCTGCCCCCCTCAATACCCTATCTCCCTCCCCCTCCCAGATCCCTTGCCCGACATTAAATTCCCCTCTCCCTCTGCATCCTTCACAAATCATTTATATTTATTATGCAAATGTGACGCTACCATGACTGTGCGCGCTCTTACAGTACAGGGATAGGAAGTAACCATCGATGGGCCACCCACCCGCCTCCCAGCAGCAGCTCCCACCCACCAACGATCGGCACCATCGATGGCCGATGCAGAGAGGGCCTTAGAGTGGCTCTCTCTGCATCGGATGCTTAAAAAAGGGTATTGCAGGATGCCTCAATATCGAGGCATCACTGCAATACCCTGAGAGCTGCTGGAAGCAATCACAATCGCTTCCAGCACTCAATTAGACCGAGGACATACCAGGTACGTCCATTGTCACTAACTGACAATTTTTGGTCGTTAAGGAAGGAAAAAAAACAATTACTCTTTGTATTTTGTACTTTTAAGTACAAATTTCTTGCTTTATTTTGTACATTAAGTGTATTTAAATTACGATTTACGCTGTGCATAGCTAATTCAATTTATTCCTGTGTAATTTACCTACAAATTTTAGGTTTTTGATCGAATATGATTTTTGGTGAATAGTTTTGTTACAAATATTGATGCACCTTAACAATACAATATTTCCCTGCATATTTTTATGTGAATGGTTAAACTATTCTTTTGGTATGGTTTTTAAATTACTATTTTCATTGTGCGCTTTTGTAATGTATGCATCTCCTCCCCATAAGAAAATGCAGCATATGCTTCTTAGCGAGAAACCCTATTTTCAGGGTAAAAAGTGAAAGGGAAATACAAAGACTGACGAGTATTTCTCTATAGAACATCAGGCCATATATTTATCTCTATCTCTGCCTCCATCTCTCTATCGTTCTGTCTTTCTTCTATGGAACTAAATAATCTTCTTTCTGTTCTGTAGGGGATTCTGGGTTCTGGGTTTGCCCTGAAGGTACAAGAACAACATCGACAAAAGCACTTTGAGAAAAGACGTAATCCTGCAGCTGGGCTAATTCAGGTAGCATTGCTCAGGAAAATGATGACCATCTGGTGCTTTCTCCGTTAGTTTCTCACTGCAGGTGGCTGGATGTGGTATGAGTGGGAGGTGTGATTTCTAGGGAGAAAAGGGAACCTAAATAGGGAGAATAAGAGCAGAAAGAGTAAGATGGGCATAGGGAGAAAAAAGAGCAAGAGATAAGATTGCAAAGACTACATAATAATGTGCCTTGTATATTCTACTCTTAAAAGGGACACTCAAGTCAAAATTAAACTTCATAATTCAGATACAGCATGCAATTTTATACAGCTTTCCAATTTACTTCCATTAACAAAATGTGCACAGTCTTTTTATATTTACACTTTTTGAGTCACCAACTCCTACTGAGCATGTGCAAGAATTCACAGCATATACGTATATGCATTTGTGATTGGCTGATGGCTGTCACATGATACAGGGGGAGTGGAAATAGGCATAACTTTGCAATTTATTTAACAAAATTCTACCACTCATTTGAAGTTCAGACTAAGTGCTATTGCATTGTCTTATTATCATGCATTTGTTGATTATGCAAATCTACAGTGTTGACTGGTCCTTTAATTTTAACTTTTTTACTTTATTCCAGTGAATAAAGTAAATTCTATAATATAACAGTATTTGCTAGAAAAACAACATATTTCATATATCAGAACATTTTAACAAGAAAAGTTACCACTCAAACAGTTTGTTGGTTATCTCCCGATGACAGGTCCTAAAACTCATCTAGAAGAGGCACTTCAGTCTAGAAACAGAAAGCTGAAATACAGGGAAAATTATAACCAGTTATAGGTCTTCCTCCTTCTCTAGTGATGCCATTAGAGCAAAAATAATTATTTAGTATAGGGCACCCAACCTATGGCCTGCAGGCCACCTCTGCTTTCCAAGGGTTTGTTTGGCTCTTAGCACCATTAAGAACAAAAGAGACATCAGTAATTTGATATTGAAAAAGCAACTGCACATTTCTTATTGGGTAAAGGCAAAATTACATTTTCATGATTCAGAATGCAATTTTAAAACACTTTCCAAATTACTTCTTTTATCAAATTTGCTTTGTTCGCTTGGCATTTGTTGAAGAAGCAGCAACACACTACTGGGAGCTAGCTGAAGACATCAGATGAGTCATATATGTGCAGCCACCAGTCACCAGCTAGATCCTATCAGTGAATTATTCCTGATGAGTTTACAAAGGTATGCTCTTAAACAAAGGATACAAAGAGAAAGAAACAAAGTTGTTAAGTAATTTGGAAATGTACATAACATGTCATGCTCTATCTGAATTGTGAAAGCTTAATTTAATGTACAATCAATAATTTCATGGAATTCCCTGCAATATTTTCCCCCTAGCTAGCACTAGATAATCACATACATCTGAGATCATGTCTCTAAATTGTGACTCTTTGTTTTAACATTGTATTTATTTAGAGGACACCAATAAGCAGCCAACTGTATAACCTGAAGCAGTGTTTGACTAATTTATATCAGACTTAGGAGCTTGTCATAATATATAGGAGACAGCAGTATTTTTAAATATAGATATATAATGGGAAAAGGGTTTCTAGAGCTTTAGATGGGCAAATTGTATTCAAGCCTATAAGTTCTATGCTTGTGATAAAATGATTTATTGTTCACTAATATTCTGCACACATAATTGAAACATGTTTTTGTTATGTAGGTTTATCATTTTTTGTAGTATTTAAAGGATTTGACCAATTTCGAATATACTTAGGCCAGGCAAGACCTAGATCTTTATAAATGAGAGAATTACATGAATTATATAAATAGTATCAAATTTGTTATTGCAAAAAACAAAGAAACAAAAACTAGTACATTATGCTGCTCAAATGACTTCCTTTATTAAAAATTCACATTCATAAGAGCTTAAGAGCAATTCCTCAAGGAAAAGCGGTTGTTTCCAAATAGCCTTAAGGTATGATTTCCTAACAGAACCCATCTGCACAACAGCCCAACATTATTATTATTATTATTATTATTATTAGATTATTCACTAACATTTAAATTATGATTTTCTAATGAAATATGTTTAAAACTTACATACATACGTATATACATGCATACATATATACATATACATACATACATACATACATACATACACACATATATATACATACAGGTATACCTCACTTTACAGCGCTTCGCTAATACAGCACTTTATGGAGCTAAAGTTCAACCTCCAAGGATTTTTGAAACAGTGCAATAATCGTCATGAGATTGCTAGAAAAGTGACTGGCACCCTTTTGTTATGATTAGTTCACTCTGTTTACAGCATTACAGTGCAATCTGTGTCGCAGTGCTATAGTCTGGCAAATTTTACTACAGTAATTGTCACTATTTTAAAGGTACAGTATTTATTGAATCCTAATTGAATACTGTGCTGTGGTAGTGTTAAACTAAATGTAGCACTATTGCACCCCTAATATTTGTTCAAACTTGTTTTCAAGTCTTTAAACACACTGGCAATTGAAAAGAAAGCTAAAACTGCATTGTTTCACTTTAAGGCGGTTTTCACTTTACAGCGGGGCTCCGGTCCCTAACCCGCTGTATGAGCGGGGTATACCTGTACACATATATACATATATACATACATATATACATACATATATACATACATACATATATATATATATGTATACATATATACACATATATACATACCTATACATACACATACATACATACTCTCATACACACAAGGCATCTATTGTGCAGCCACCAATCAGCGGCTACTGAGCCTATCTAGATATGCTTTGCAGCAAAGTATAACAAGAGAATAAAGCATATTAGATAATAGAAGTAAATTTGAGAGTTGTTTAAAATTGCCTGCTCTTTCTAAATCATAAAAGAAAAAATATGGGTTTCATGTCTCTTTAACACAAGTTTTCAAGTGTTATTTTGTGTTGCACTTAGCTCAGACACTAAAGTCAAAATTAAACTTTCATGATTCAGACAGAACATGCAGTTTTAAGAGACTTTCCAATTTGCTTCCATTATCAATTTGTGCACAGTATTTTATATGCACACTTTCTGAGGCACCAGCTATTACTGAGCATGTGCAAGACTTCACAGTGTATATGTATGAGTCCGTGATTGGCTGATGGCTGTACAGGGGACTGAAAACTGAAATACATTTTTAAATTTGTCAGAAAACGTCTACTGTATTTAATGGCCCTATAAATGTACCTTTCATAAGCACTGAGCTATATTATAAATAGTGATGGGATCGTTATCCTGAATACTACACCATAAGACACATTTTCTTCTGGGCTTTTTTGTTCTGGATATATTAGACATATCAATGTGAGTCACACTCTGTTTCCTTTGTTACAAGTATATTGTGGCTCATCATTTCATGAAAACTAGTCTTTCAGGAGTGTTACCTATGCACCCCTACATTCCATACCCCACAGTGTTATCAGGGGGGGCATTATTTAGTCTTGAGTTACATACTAATACAATTACTACATTTCAGGAAATCAAATACCTCCTTTTCTTCAAAACTTGTATTGGATTACTTCTACCCTGATACACTTTAACTTTACATTCTTACCCACCACTAGATTTGATGTAAATTGCCTTAGGCGTGTATGTTTCTTCAATACAAGCTTCCTGATGGTCTTAAAAATAAATGTTGATTCATACAGTTGTATAGCTTAAGAAACACTTGAATGCTGAGGACTGTTGATGCTGGTAACTATGATGCCTTCTGCTTTGCTTTTCTTTCAGGCTGCTTGGAGATTCTACGCCACCAACCTGTCTCGCATGGACCTCCATTCCACCTGGCAGTATTATGAGCGCACGGTCACAGTGCCAATGTACAGGTAGCTGCTTTGACCTCATCATCTTCACTGACATCACTTCCCAGTATTTCACTCTCACCATCAACTGGCAGCTGGTGTCCAGACATTGGTTCTTAATCATGTTGCTTTTAAATTTTAAGTTTGTTTTATTTTTTTACTCATGTTTTGCATTCTTGTGACTTCCTTGTAACTTTGCATTAATTTGTTCTCTTTTTTTTGTGTTTCCTTTTTTTTTTTTCCTTTTCATTTCCCCATTTATTTTCTTCATCTGCTCTCCTCACTTCTTTCCATTGCTTGTAGCATTTTATTGTATCATGTCAACATCTGAAGACGGCACAGAAACCCTTGGATCTTTGGTAACTACCCTTCATGATGTAGGGGTATGTGTGTGTGTGTGAAAAGTGACCATCCTGTTGTTGTGCGGTCAGAAGTAATTTTACTGAGCTCCGTTTCATTGGATAATGACAGTGTGTAAAGAATCAGTCTCCTCTTCTCCTAAGTAGCATTCAAACTGTTCTGTTCCTCAATGGCTGACTGAGTGTGGGAGGAGTTTTAGACTAACAGCAAGTTAAATATAGGTTAAGCAACTTTTTTTTATTAGAAAGGAAATGTAATATTTAGAGCACAGCCTTACACAATAAATACGTCAGAACATGTTACAGCTCAGTGACCCTTTTTGTGAGCGTGCAAAGGATCGTCATATCTCATAATTCTATTGTCACGCTAAGATTTTTTTCTCGAAAAGTATGTTTTAGCTAAGATTGTGGCATGTTGAGAGCACAATGGGCGAAGCAAGAACCACCCATAAAAATTTAAAAGACTTTGGTCTTTTTTTAACCTCATCTACTATGATGTGTGCATTGTAAGATAGTAATGGATTGTTTGTCCTGAAATGAAGAGGTTTATATTTCAAATGCTATTTTCCAGCACCTGTATATATGGAGGGTGCAAATGCCATTAAAGACCTCACACATAGGCCCTCAGCACATACAGTCCAAAAACTGTAATGGCAGAACACCAGGAAATTTCCAGTTCTTCAAGTTTATTCAAAACATCTCCAATGTTGTTCTTTTTGTCTGATGGAGGTGTTTTGCATAAACCTGAAGAATTGGAAATGTCCTGGTGTGTTGCCATTACCGTTTTTGGACTGAAACAAAGGGTTTAAAAGCTAATCATTTTGAAAATTAACTGTTAACACAGCAATGATTTACTGTCCTATCAACTAGTTCCTCTTTTTTTAGTAAGAAAAATTTGGATATAATATAACATTCTCCTTGTAGAGAGGATACCCTTATACAATCCAATGTTTTATATATTTGCCCTGCTTGAATATATGACCCATACTATAATATTTAATAGGTTACTATCCTGTCACAGTTTTTTGTTTGGTGACTGATCCACAAAATACCCATAGCAACTCATTAGCCATTTAAATATTGGTTCCTGGTGAAATAAAAGTGGCAGCAGGTGTCTGACAGCCAGAAATAAATAACCATATTGTTTTTTTTGTTTTTTTTTTAAAAGGTCTTTCTACAGTGCAGACCCTATTGATTGTGTGTTGTTAATCATCTGATAATCCCTTTTTCTTTACACCAGCACAATGGTGTAACATATTTAGCACCAGCTGCTATCCTATTTAAGATAAGCTGAAGGAAGAACAATATTTTACATTGTATAGACCTTTGTTTAAAGGGACAGTCTACACCGTAATTTTTATAGTTTTATAAGATAGATAATCCATTTATTACCCATGCCCCAGTTTTGCACAACCAACAGGATTACTTTTTACATCTGTGATTACCTTGTTTCTTTCTTTTTTTTTTTTTTTAATCATTTTTTATTCATTATTTAGTTCATAAAGGATAAATCATACAAAAAGAAGAAAAGGAAAAAAAAAAAAAAAGAAAAAAACAACAACATTTCATACATCTTGTCTGGAGACACAGCTCCACATCACTATATATCTAGTAAATCTGTATACATCGAAACAAATAATACATTAACGTGATGGAAATTATCAGACACTAATTCCAATCTTTATACAGACTAAATAGTTCTAAACAGCTACCTGCCTATAAATAATATGATTAATACTTCTATCTTAAATAACTAAAAAAAAAGTTGTCGACTTCCTTGGATAGATTTTCCTTACATTCCTTTCCATATTCCTTGCCTTCAGGAACAGACAAAAAAAACAAAAAAAAAAACCATATAAAAAATCAATATTTCTCTCTCCCTCCCCACCCCGGACGCCCCCCCCACCCCCCAGAACGCAACCGACCAATGGGCCCCTACCGTGTAGTAATCCATGTGTGTGGAAAAATATTAAGTAAAGTTAGTTCTGCGATACTCACTGAAGAAAGGAAAGAAGAGAGGATCCGCTTTTGCAAAAGAAGTGAATAAGATAGAATAACTGGCGTCCATTTCCAGAGGAACTTCTTGATACGTTTCTCCGAGGCTTCATAGAGATGGTATGATTCAAAAACAATTTGATCTTGTAACATTTTAAAGACCATAGCTAATCCCGGTACACGCCTAGCTTTCCAGTTTTTAAGTAAGCAATATATAACAGTCAAAATAATAGTATTTAAACTATTTATAGTGATATCATTAACAGCCTCTTGTGGCGGAAGTAAAAAGATGACATCTTCCGCAGCTAATCCAATTGTTGTTTTATAAAGTTTATTGAACCAGAAAATAATCTTTAACCACAATTGTCTTGCCATAGGACATGTCCAAAACATGTGAATCAAATCTGCCCTCTCATGTGAACAACGAGGACATAAACTAGCCGGAGTCGGATAAAATTTAGAAACTTTCCACGGCGTAAGATAAAACTTATTGATCAATTTCATGTGGGATTCGTTCCATGATGTCGGAACTTTACACTTATGTAAAGAGTTAAAACGCTGAGTAATTTTTTCATGATTTACCGAGGGAATAACAGGGAGCCAGGCCTCACAAATGTTATTCCTAAATAGGAGACTCTGCTTATTCAACATGATATCATACATCAGGGATATCGAAGAGTTTCCTACAACAAATTTTTGTACAGCAAGCTTAATATCCGACCAAGCGGAAAAAGACGAGCAAGACCAACTGTGTGACGAGATAAAATGGCGGATTTGAAAATACGCAAAAAGATTAAATCTAGGCAGATCAAATTTGTTAAAAATAACATCCGCCATTAATAATTGATCATTCTCATCAAATAGCTGTTTTACATAAAGTAGTCCTTTGTCAGCCCAGTCTTTGAAAACTTTTTGGTAGAGACCTGGCAAAAAATTTGGATTATTTGCAATCCGAAGCCATTCAGAGAATGAAAAATCTATATCAATAATTGCACAAAACTTTTGCCAGGCTGAAACTATATTTCTAAAAGTGATAAGACAGCAAACATTCTGAGGAAGCTTCTGAATTGGAGAATGTAGTATCGCTTTTAACGCGAATGGGGCAATCAAATAATTTTCTAGCTCTTCTGATGAAACCAAATTGGTGCCGGCAAGCCAATCTATTGCTGTTTTAACCATCGCCGCCAGATTATACAATTTAAGGTTAGGAAGCGCCAATCCCGCTGATCCACGATTTTGCATTAATTTTGCAAGTGCAATTCGAGGCCTTTTATTATTACAAATAAACTTAGAAATTTGAGTATTAAAAAGCTTTAGATCTTTATTCAGTAAGAATAGAGGTAGATTCTGGAGAGGATATAACAACTACGGAAAGATGATTGATTTTATTAGATTAACCCTGGCAGTGATGGACAAGGGAAAAGCGGCCCAGAGAAGCAGATCCATTCCTATTTTTTGAAATATGGGCTCAAAGTTAGCTTTATACCAATATACTTAATGGAATATTAAGTCCTACTAACTGGGAATTATTTATACACATTAATTCACTCTTCTCTATGTTTATCTTATAACCAGAAAAAAAGCTAAAAATTTCCAGCACATTAAGGATCAAAGGGATAGACTGCTGAATATTGGCCAGAAAGACCAACACATCATCTGCATAAAGCAGTGTTTTAAGGCGCTGTAGACCAAAAGGGACTCCTATCAAGACATCTCTGAATCGTATCGCGAGAGGTTCCAGCGCGATATTAAAAAGAAGTGGCGACAAGGGGCAACCTTGCCTGGTGCCTCTCTGCAATGTTATTTTAGGAGATAAAGATCCATTGATAAGTAAAAAGGAGATTGGATTACGATATAAACGCAAAATGAATTGTAGGAGTTCCCCTTTAAAACCAAACTTCTCCATCGCGCTACATAGATATTCCCATACAATCGAGTCAAAAGCTTTGACCGCATCCAACGAAAGGATAGCAACGTAATGCCAAATTGGCTTCTTCCTAGCCTTATCAACATTCCATGCGTAATCCAAAAAGTTAATCAGTTTACGGGTATTTTTTACTGGATTTCTGGCTACCATAAATCCTGTTTGGTCTGGATGGATAATTTTATGTAAGCAGGTAGATAATCTTGATGCAATAATGGCCATTAAAATCTTATAGTCAATATTCAGAACCGATATCGGCCTATACGAGGCCAAATCCTCAGGGTTTTTACCTTTCTTTAAAATGAGAGATATATTGGCCGCCGAGAAGTAGCTAGAAATAGCATTATTTGAACTATAGTAGAAATTGAAAAGTTTTTCTAATATTGGAAGTAAGACCTCCCCCTTGTTTCTAAGCATCACATGACATTTTATTTATTATCTACTCGACTTGCATTTTAACAAATTAGTGCTGTGTTGTGCTGACTCTTAAATAACTCAACGGGAGTGAGCACAATGTTATCTATATGGCCCACATGAACTAGCAGTCTCTTGTTGTGAAAAGGAAATAAAAAAATATGATAAGAGGCTGTCTGTAGTGGTTTAGAAACAGGCAGAAATTTAGAGGTTTCAGCGTTATAAAGTATATTAATATAACAATGTTGGTTGTGCAAAGCTGGGGAATGGGTAGTAAATGCGTTATCTATCTTTTTAAACAATAAATTTTTTAGTGTTGACTGTCCCTTTAACTCCATAATTAAAAACATACTAAATATTTTTTTTTAAATAAAAAGTGTTCTAAAAGTTTAGTGCCAAACTAGATGTTTTCATGGGAACTGTACCAACTTGTATTAATATTTAGTAATATACAGTATGTACATAATTTGAACAAATTTTCCCATTATACAAAATTTCTTGCTTCTATTAGATTTAGAAATGTGTTAATTAATAAATGAACACATTTTATAATTGTTTATTTTGTTAATATAAACAGGAATATTTGTTTATTTTTTTTAAAACAAATAATGAAAAAAATCCTTGTCTATTTAATCATATCTGTTCCTTTTTACGCACAAAATAAAGTGGATGCTATGAATACCAACACATCTACTGATCGGTTGCTAACAAATTCCAGTTCTTTTGTCCTGGGGATTGTAAAAGGGATTTGTGACTAAAAAGAGGAAGCTAGAATTTGTTTTAGAATAGAATTGTTCTCTATCACTTTAAAGATGTTTAATAAACCTTTAGTGTGTGCTTCTAATTGTCTAAAAAAATCCAGCAGTGAAAATGAAACCATGGTCCCTTGGCTAGTATGATTTCTTGCAAATAAGTTGCATACAAAAGTATGGAACAACCCTGGAAAATTGATTTGTACATAAACATTTTTTTTAATTGTATCAAAATATTGTTATCCATTTAATTTAAAATGTGTGTTACCATGTGTTACCATTTTAAATATTTTTCATTACTCCATTATGTGATTATGTACAATAATTGATTCAGGCTCCTGACCAGTTTTATATCACTGAATTACAAATGGTACTTTAAAATATTATTTTTAATTCTGTTTTTTAGTGTTTTGTAAAAACCAACATCAGTTACTGTAAGGTGACAATAGTTTAAGTGGACTGGAAGAAAAATGAAATATGTTGAGTACATAATTTTACAATTACACTGGTTGACACATTTGAAAAACGTTGCACAGATGCTGTAAGTATGTTATTGCATTGCAATTGGAGTGTCTGTGGACAATAAAAGTTATTGCCATATTTCTGGATTAAAGCCCCCACTGCTGAGGGAGAAGTTTTTTTAGCAGGGAATCTGACAGAAAAAGTATTCTGAAAATAAGTGCTTTGAATTATTAGATTAGGGAAAGGGTACAAAAATAGCCAACTGTTTTGGATATCCTAGTGAGTATATTTGGAAGAATCAGGAAGTTAAAGCTGTATTACTTCACCAAGAAATGCAAAACCGACACTGTTATATTAATATACTTTTTATCTCTGGGATTACCTTGTATGTAAGCCTCTGCAGACTGCCCCTTACCTCAGTGTGTTTTGTTTATTGTTTTTTAAGCTTTTTACAATCTTCCATTTTAGCCAATTAGTGCTGGTTCTTGTGAACCCATTTTCATTCTCCATGGGAGTGAACACAATATTATCTATATGGCACACATGAACTAGCACTGCCTGACTGTAGTGCAAGATTGTAAAAGCTAAAAAAAAAAAAAGTACTGATATAAGGGTCTTAGAAACAGGCAATCTTAGAGCTTATGCAATATATTAATATAACAATGTTGGTTGTGCAAAGCTGGGGAATGTGTAGTAAAGGGGTTATTTATCTATTTAAACAATGAAAAAATAAGTAGACTGTTTCTTTAACGACCTTAAGTGACGCATTTATAGGGACATGGAAGTTAAGATTGAACTTTCATGGTTCAGGCAGAGCGTACGGGTTTTAAAAATTACAATTTGCTTTTGCTATAAAATGTTCCCTCTTTATCTTGCTATACTTTGTTCAAACTTAGTTCCTTGCATCATGGTGTATTGCGGTAGACTCAGAAGTGAGCTTGTGACATGAGCGCTATATGGCCACGCCTTAAGAATACTACCTAGAGAGATTTAAATTTGATAACAAATTAGAATATGCTTAACTTAATCACATAGAAAAACACTGTCCATAAAGTATCAACAAGCTGAAAGGCCAAAATCACTATTACTTAGTGAACAATGATGGTTAAAGTTGTTAAAGACATTATTACAGCACACATTATCTTTCACTTATTAATGTGTAGGAATGAAATGGTTTTGAAAGAAACATATTTCAGTTTTCTGAAAATATTTCTAATACTAAAACTGAGGTAAATATGCAAAAAATTTTGTTAGCATTAAAATTCTGTTTCATTGGTAAAAAAATAAATATTTCAATCTACCATTTGTAATTCAGTATTATGTAATATACACTACTGTGAAAAAGTTTTAGGCTGGTGTGAAAAATGCTGTGAAGTAAGAATGCTATCAAAAATAGAAATGTTAGTTTATATCTTTTATATCAATTAACAAAATGCAAAGTGAGTGAACAGAAAAATCTAAATCAAAGCAACTTTTGGTGTGACCATCCTTTGCCTTCAAAACAGCATTAATTCACCTAGTTATACTTGAACACAGTTTTTTAATTTACTCAGCAGGTAGGTTGTCCCAAACGTTGTGGAGAACTAACCACAGTGATATTTTCTAGTCATCTTTTCTCCAACATAGGTGTGTCCGGTCCACGGCGTCATCCTTACTTGTGGGATATTCTCTTCCCCAACAGGAAATGGCAAAGAGCCCAGCAAAGCTGGTCACATGATCCCTCCTAGGCTCCGCCTACCCCAGTCATTCTCTTTGCCGTTGCACAGGCAACATCTCCACGGAGATGGTTAAGAGTTTTTTGGTGTTTAAATGTAGTTTTTATCCTTCAATCAAGAGTTTGTTATTTTAAAATAGTGCTGGTATGTACTATTTACTCTGAAACAGAAAAGAGATGAAGATTTCTGTTTGTAAGAGGAAGATGATTTTAGCAACCGTTACTAAAATCGATGGCTGTTTCCACACAGGACTGTTGAGATGAAGTAACTTCAGTTGGGGGAAACAGTGGGCAGACTTTGCTGCTTGAGGTATGACTGGCCACATTTCTAACAAGACTTTGTAATGCTGGAAGGCTGTCATTTTCCCTATGGGAACCGGTAAGCCATTTTCTTAGTTAAGTATAAGAATAAAGGGCTTCATAAGGGCTTTAAAGACTGGTAGACATATTTCTGGGCTAAAACGATTACTTTCTAAGCATATTTAGTGGATTATAACTATAAATAGTTCTTATAATCTTGGGGATTGTTTTAAAAAAACGGCAGGCACTGTATTGGACACCTTTTTCACTGGGGGCCTTTTCTAGTCATAGGCAGAGCCTCATTTTCGCGCCACTAATGCGCAGTTGTTTTTGGAGAGCAGGAGCTAAGAACCACTGAAAAAGCTTATTGAAGGCGTCATTTGGTATCGTATTCCCCTCTGGGCTTGGTTGGGTCTCAGCAAAGCAGATACCTGGGACTGTATAGGGGTTAAATGTAAAAACGGCTCCGGTTCCGTTATTTTAAGAGTTAAAGCTTTCAAATTTGGGTGCAATACTTTTAAGGCTTTAAGACACTGTGGTGAAATTTTGGTGAATTTTGAACAATTCCTTCATACTTTTTCACATATTCAGTAATAAAGTGTGTTCAGTTTAAAATTTAAAGTGACAGTAACGGTTTTATTTTAAAACGTTTTTTGTGCTTTGTTATCAAGTTTATGCCTGTTAACATGTCTGAACCATCAGATAAACGATGTTCTATATGTTTGAAAGCCAAGGTTTCTCCCCATTTAAATATATGTGATAATTGTGACATAGTGTCCAAACAAAATAGGGACAATGATGCCACTGATAATGATGTTGCCCAAGATGATTCCTCAAGTGAGGGGAGTAAGCATGGTACTGCATCATCCCCTTCTGTGTCTACACCAGTCATGCCCACACAAGAGGCACCTAGTACATCTAGTGCGCCAATACTTATTACTATGCAACAATTAACGGCTGTAATGGATAATTCTATTAAAAACATTTTATCCAAAATGCCCACTTATCAGAGAAAGCGCGATTGCTCTGTTTTAAATACTGAAGAGCAAGAGGAAGCTGATGATAATTGTTCTGACATACCCTCACACCAATCTGAAGGGGCCAGGAGGGAGGTTTTGTCTGAGGGAGAAATTTCAGATTCAGGAAAAATTTCTCAACAAGCTGAACCTGATGTTATTACTTTTAAATTTAAATTAGAACATCTCCGCGCACTGCTTAAGGAGGTATTATCTACTCTGGATGATTGTGACAATTTGGTCATTCCAGAGAAATTATGTAAGATGGACAAGTTCCTAGAGGTCCCGGTGCCCCCCGATGCTTGACCCCAGAAAGGACTTATGGCAGACAGTCCCCAAGGTCGAGGGGGCGGTTTCTACTCTAAACAAACGCACTACTATCCCTATAGAAGATAGTTGTGCTTTCAAAGATCCTATGGATAAAAAATTAGAGGGTTTGCTTAAAAAGATGTTTGTTCAGCAAGGTTACCTTCTACAACCAATTTCATGCATTGTTCCTGTCACTACAGCAGCGTGTTTCTGGTTCGAAGAACTAGAAAAGTCGCTCAATAAAGAATCTTCGTATGAGGAGGTTATGGACAGAGTTCAAGCACTTAAATTGGCTAACTCTTTTATTTTAGATGCCGCTTTGCAAATAGCTAGATTAGCGGCGAAGAATTCAGGGTTTGCTATTGTGGCGCGCAGAGCGCTTTGGCTAAAGTCTTGGTCAGCGGATGTGTCCTCCAAGAATAAATTGCTTAACATCCCTTTCAAGGGTAAAACACTGTTTGGCCCTGACTTGAAAGAGATTATTTCAGACATCACTGGGGGAAAGGGCCACGCCCTTCCTCAGGATAGGTCTTTTAAGGCTAAAAGTAAGCCAAATTTTCGTCCCTTTCGCAGAAACGGACCAGCCTCAAATTCTACACCCTCTAAGCAAGAGGGTAATACTTCTCAAACCAAGCCAGCCTGGAGACCGATGCAAGGCTGGAACAAGGGTAAGCAGGCCAAGAAACCTGCCACTGCTACCAAAACAGCATGAAGTGTTGGCCCCCGATCCGGGACCGGATCTGGTGGGGGGCAGACTTTCTCTCTTTGCTCAGGCTTGGGCAAGAGATGTTCAGGATCCTTGGGCGCTAGAAATAGTTTCTCAAGGTTATCTCCTGGAATTCAAGGAACTACCCCCAAGGGGAAGGTTCCACAGGTCTCAATTATCTTCGAACCAAATAAAAAGACAGGCATTCTTACATTGTGTAGAAGACCTGTTAAGAATGGGAGTGATTCATCCTGTTCCATTAGGAGAACAAGGGATGGGGTTTTACTCCAACCTGTTCATAGTTCCCAAAAAAGAGGGAACATTCAGACCAATTTTAGATCTCAAGATTCTAAACAAATTTCTAAGGGTTTCATCGTTCAAAATGGAAACCATTCGAACGATCCTTCCTACCATCCAGGAAGGTCAATTCATGACCACGGTGGATTTAAAGGATGCGTACCTACATATTCCTATCCACAAGGAACATCATCGGTTCCTAAGGTTCACCTTTCTGGACAAGCATTACCAGTTTGTGGCACTTCCATTCGGATTAGCCACTGCTCCAAGGATTTTCACAAAGGTACTAGGGTCCCTTCTAGCGGTGCTAAGACCAAGGGGCATTGCAGTAGTACCTTACTTGGACGACATCCTGATTCAAGCGTCGTCTCTGTCAAAAGCAAAGGCTCATACGGACATTGTCCTAGCCTTTCTCAGATCTCACGGGTGGAAAGTGAACATAGAAAAAAGTTCTCTGTCCCCGTCAACAAGAGTTCCCTTCTTGGGAACAATAATAGATTCCTTAGAAATGAAGATTTTTCTGACAGAGGCCAGAAAATCAAAACTTCTAAGCTCTTGTCAAGTACTTCATTCTGTTCTTCTTCCTTCCATAGCGCAGTGCATGGAAGTAATAGGTTTGATGGTTGCGGCAATGGACATAGTTCCTTTTGCACGAATTCATCTAAGACCATTACAACTGTGCATGCTCAGACAGTGGAATGGGGATTATACAGACTTGTCTCCGACGATCCAAGTAGATCAAAGGACCAGAGATCCACTACGTTGGTGGCTAACCCTGGACAACCTGTCACAGGGAATGAGCTTCCGCAGACCAGAGTGGGTCATTGTCACGACCGACGCCAGTCTGGTGGGCTGGGGCGCGGTCTGGGAACCCCTGAAAGCTCAGGGTCTATGGTCTCGGGAAGAATCTCTTCTCCCGATAAACATTCTGGAACTGAGAGCGATATTCAATGCTCTCAAAGCTTGGCCTCAACTAGCAAAGGCCAAATTCATAAGGTTTCAATCAGACAACATGACGACTGTTGCATATATCAACCATCAGGGGGGAACAAGGAGTTCCCTGGCGATGGAAGAAGTGACCAAAATAATTCAATGGGCGGAGAATCACTCCTGCCACTTGTCTGCAATCCACATCCCAGGAGTGGAAAATTGGGAAGCGGATTTTCTGAGTCGTCAGACTTTCCATCCGGGGGAGTGGGAACTCCATCCGGAAATCTTTGCCCAAATAACTCAATTATGGGGCATTCCAGACATGGATCTGATGGCCTCTCGTCAGAACTTCAAGGTTCCTTGTTACGGGTCCAGATCCAGGGATCCCAAGGCGACTCTAGTGGATGCACTAGTAGCGCCTTGGACCTTCAACCTAGCTTATGTATTCCCACCGTTTCCTCTCATTCCCAGGCTGGTAGCCAGGATCAATCAGGAGAGGGCTTCGGTGATCTTGATAGCTCCTGCGTGGCCACGCAGGACTTGGTATGCAGACCTGGTGAATATGTCATCGGCTCCACCATGGAAGCTACCTTTGAGACAGGACCTTCTTGTTCAGGGTCCATTCGAACATCCGAATCTGGTTTCCCTCCAACTGACTGCTTGGAGATTGAACGCTTGATTTTATCAAAGCGTGGGTTTTCAGATTCTGTAATAGATACTCTTATTCAGGCTAGAAAGCCTGTAACTAGAAAAATTTACCATAAAATATGGAAAAAATATATCTGTTGGTGTGAATCTAAAGGATTCCCATGGAACAAGATAAAAATTCCTAAGATTCTATCCTTTCTACAAGAAGGTTTGGAGAAAGGATTATCTGCAAGTTCTCTGAAGGGACAGATCTCTGCTTTATCTGTTTTACTTCACAAAAAGCTGGCAGCTGTGCCAGATGTTCAAGCTTTTGTTCAGGCTCTGGTTAGGATCAAGCCTGTTTACAGACCTTTGACTCCTCCCTGGAGTCTAAATCTAGTTCTTTCAGTTCTTCAAGGGGTTCCGTTTGAACCCTTACATTCCGTAGATATTAAGTTACTATCTTGGAAAGTTTTGTTTTTGGTTGCAATTTCTTCTGCTAGAAGAGTTTCAGAGTTATCTGCTCTGCAGTGTTCTCCTCCTTATCTGGTGTTCCATGCAGATAAGGTGGTTTTGCGTACTAAGCCTGGTTTTCTTCCGAAAGTTGTTTCTAACAAAAATATTAACCAGGAGATAGTTGTGCCTTCTTTGTGTCCGAATCCAGTTTCAAAGAAGGAACGTTTGTTACACAATTTGGATGTAGTTCGTGCTCTAAAATTCTATTTAGAGGCTACAAAGGATTTCAGACAAACATCTTCTTTGTTTGTTGTTTATTCTGGTAAAAGGAGAGGTCAAAAAGCAACTTCTACCTCTCTCTCTTTTTGGCTTAAAAGCATCATCCGATTGGCTTATGAGACTGCCGGACGGCAGCCTCCTGAAAGAATCACAGCTCACTCCACTAGGGCTGTGGCTTCCACATGGGCCTTCAAGAACGAGGCTTCTGTTGACCAGATATGTAAGGCAGCGACTTGGTCTTCACTGCACACTTTTGCCAAATTTTACAAATTTGATACTTTTGCTTCTTCGGAGGCTATTTTTGGGAGAAAGGTTTTGCAAGCCGTGGTGCCTTCCATTTAGGTGACCTGATTTGCTCCCTCCCTTCATCCGTGTCCTAAAGCTTTGGTATTGGTTCCCACAAGTAAGGATGACGCCGTGGACCGGACACACCTATGTTGGAGAAAACAGAATTTATGTTTACCTGATAAATTACTTTCTCCAACGGTGTGTCCGGTCCACGGCCCGCCCTGGTTTTTTAATCAGGTCTGATGAATTATTTTCTCTAACTACAGTCACCACGGTATCATATGATTTCTCCTATGCATATTCCTCCTTTACGTCGGTCGAATGACTGGGGTAGGCGGAGCCTAGGAGGGATCATGTGACCAGCTTTGCTGGGCTCTTTGCCATTTCCTGTTGGGGAAGAGAATATCCCACAAGTAAGGATGACGCCGTGGACCGGACACACCGTTGGAGAAAGTAATTTATCAGGTAAACATAAATTCTGTTTTTACTGCTATGCTGCATCAATTTCAAGTGCTTCAACATTTTTGTGTATCGTACCCATTTAACATTCTATAAGATCAACAGCCAGCTATTTTGTAATAGTGCTGATATATCACTTGGGTTGTTTCACAATATACATTCTTGGCCATCCCAACTATCCTGATATTTTTGCATTTGTTTTTTTCTTTCCGTTCCTGGAATTGCCATTTTGCTCTCTTGTCCTGTCATACGTCTCTGGTGATCAGCTCACAAACGTATGGCG
Organism: Bombina bombina; assembly: GCF_027579735.1. NCBI lineage: Eukaryota > Metazoa > Chordata > Amphibia > Anura > Bombinatoridae > Bombina > Bombina bombina. The sequence goes on along the minus strand of NC_069499.1, from coordinate 986,572,503 downwards.
CTTCCAGGTAGGCTGTGTTCATGTCCAATAATTTTTTTGGACGTTCACTCCACTGTTTGACATTGTTTGTTGTGTCACAGTTTTTGTTTTGTGTACGCGCAAATATTGTGTAGTTGTGAAGCTGTATACGTGTTAGATGTGTCATTGGTGTTGCCTAGTAGAAACTTTACGCACATTACACTTTGCATTTTCAGTATAGTTGTAGTTATTATCTTTTATCTGCAAAACTGTATTTAGAAAGAATATCCAAAACTAAATTTCAAGTTTCATTAAAATATTTACTAAAAAGTTTCTTCTCCTACTCAGGTTTGTTTTTTCATTAGTGTTGCAGTTCTTAGCTGTATCATTGAGATATATTTAGGACTAGAGTAGCGTGAGTCAGAATATTGATATTGCAACCGCGCTAACTTTTAGCTCGGTATTACAAGTAGAAAGTAAATGTGACCACTCGAGTGCAAACTAAATTTGTTCTTGTTGGGTTAGCGCGCCTGACGATCTCGCTTAATGGGTTAATAAAATGTGCATCAAACATAACATAAATACATTAAAAAAAAGTTACACTCATATATATATATATATACACTATATATATTCATATCAATATTATAAAAACAAGTTATTAGGATTCAAAGGTAAATGGTATCTGACAAAGTGATAATACCTGAAAATACGAAAAATAATTTTTATTCATATTTAGGGCCAGATTATAAGTGGAGCAATATTTGGATTTTGCGTTCGTCTGTGTGTAGGTTAAATTGCGTTGGTATTACAATTTGAAAGTAAACGTGATCACTTGAGCGCAATTCAAGTTAACGCTTGTTGGGTTAGCACGTCCTGTGGTTAACTGTTTTGCAAAACAAAAAAGTGTCACAAAACACATCAAAAATACATTACAAAGTACAATTGCACTCATAATAAAACAATCTATTAAAAATTATTAAAAAAAAATATTGCATAAAAGAGCTCAAAGATATGAGGTCTTAGGTGTTAGGAAAAAAAAGGCAGGCAAAGGGCTTTAACATTGAGATACATACATATACATGTCCAAAGATGGATATGGATATATATATATATATATATATATTTACAGACAAGATCAGCACTCACCAATGTAAAAACCACTCAAATGCACGGCCCAAAGATGAATGTAGAGAAATAGCATAAAGACAGGACCTGGTGATGATCCCTGCGGTCCCACGCCAAAAAAAGCCAGCACACGAGATTTAGCAACAAACCTTTTAATGCCAACAATGCATAATGTTTCAGCTCCCACTGGAGCCTTGATCACATGCAGTAGTTCATAGGAATAAATCAGGCATATTACAACATGCATAAGAAAACCCTTAAATACCCCCACCCACCAATCAGAAGAAACACAAAAAAAACGCCAAGTACAAAATTAATTAGTACAGCTGTACGTATAGCGTATCAAACCTGGACCGCAAGCCTAAGTGCGTGTCCATAGCAACCCCACATTGTGTGCAATGCTACTGCACATGCGTGCTTGACGGAGTAACGCGCGCGTACGCAGTGACGACATCGCGTCAGAGCTGGTTGTCCTGGTAACCCCAAACAACATATTCGAGAGCAGCGGAGCACCATGGCGCTAAAGATAAATAGTGTATAAATGTCAAAGCATTAATGTATGGGCACCAGGGCAACACAGCGCATTGAACACATCAACAAGCTAAAGGGCTCATATTAATCCGTATCATAAAAGTATGTTAATCAACGTATGCCTAGTAAGTGACATAAACGGATCAAAAATAATTATAGGTTGCACAGGCAATAAATTGTACCTGATTGGACAGTGAAACTAACTATTTATATCTAATTTAAAACCACATTATTCTACTAATTGCCAGCCACACATATGATTAGGATTAACAGATCTATTACCCACAAGGGTTACATCCAGCCCCTGATATATTCCAATTAAGGCTTATATTTAGATCATTTTGTAACAACAAAACACCTAGTGACCGGCAACAGAGAAAATAAAATATATACACAAAATTTTGCAGCGTGTGTCAAGGGTATGGTAAAAACATCCATAGTGAGATGAGAAGAGACCCACTGTCATTTATAGAAGCAACTGTAGTCAATGGACATGTTTAAGCCACAAGGTGCTATAGTGTCAAGTCGGTAGATCCACCGTGATTCCATTTTTAATAGAGCTGTTGCTCGATCTCCCCCACGTCTATTTTTCGGTACATGGTCAATTAGAATGGTCCTCAATGAAGAGATAGAATGTCCAGCTTGTGCGCAATGGCGTGCAACTGGTTGGTCAGAGGTGCCTTTCTCCAAAGCCAATCGAATAGCTGTCTTATGGTTGGCCAACCTCTCTCTAAACGATGTAATTGTGGGCAAAACAATTACATCGTTTAGAGAGAGGTTGGCCAACCAACAGCTCTATTAAAAATGGAATCACGGTGGATCTACCGACTTGACACTATAGCACCTTGTGGCTTAAACATGTCCATTGACTACAGTTGCTTCTATAAATGACAGTGGGTCTCTTCTCATCTCACTATGGATGTTTTTACCATACCCTTGACACACGCTGCAAAATTTTGTGTATATATTTTATTTTCTCTGTTGCCGGTCACTAGGTGTTTTTGTTGTTACAAAATGATCTAAATATAAGCCTTAATTGGAATATATCAGGGGCTGGATGTAACCCTTGTGGGTAATAGATCTGTTAATCCTAATCATATGTGTGGCTGGCAATTAGTAGAATAATGTGGTTTTAAATTAGATATAAATAGTTAGTTTCACTGTCCAATCAGGTACAATTTATTGCCTGTGCAACCTATAATTATTTTTGATCCGTTTATGTCACTTACTAGGCATACGTTGATTAACATACTTTTATGATACGGATTAATATGAGCCCTTTAGCTTGTTGATGTGTTCAATGCGCTGTGTTGCCCTGGTGCCCATACATTAATGCTTTGACATTTATACACTATTTATCTTTAGCGCCATGGTGCTCCGCTGCTCTAGCATATGTTGTTTGGGGTTACCAGGACAACCAGCTCTGACGCGATGTCGTCACTGCGTACGCGCGCGTTACTCCGTCAAGCACGCATGCGCAGTAGCATTGCACACAATGTGGGGTTGCTATGGACACGCACTTAGGCTTGCGGTCCAGGTTTGATACGCTATACGTACAGCTGTACTAATTAATTTTGTACTTGGCGTTTTTTTTGTGTTTCTTCTGATTGGTGGGTGGGGGTATTTAAGGGTTTTCTTATGCATGTTGTAATATGCCTGATTTATTCCTATGAACTACTGCATGTGATCAAGGCTCCAGTGGGAGCTGAAACGTTATGCATTGTTGGCATTAAAAGGTGTGTTGCTAAATCTCGTGTGCTGGCTTTTTTGGCGTGGGACCGCAGGGATCATCACCAGGTCCTGTCTTTATGCTATTTCTCTCTCTCTCTCTCTATATATATATATATATATATACCTGTATATGTGTGTGTGTACATATGTATTTATATGTCTATGTATTTACAGATGTATATACACATATAAACACATAAATACATATGTATACATATTTAGACACACACACATATATATATATATATATATATATATATATATATATATATATATATATATATATATATATATATATATACACATGTGAATTGGAGACCTTTGCAGTTAAGTAGATGAAAACATGTAAAAGCATATTAATTAATACAATTAATTGTGCTATGTTAAGAACAATGGAATTTGAAATATTTATACTTTCATGTCGGGTTAGTGCACATGATTACATGCGATCGGGTTTGCGCAAGAGTAGGGTGTCAGGTTCCCAGACGTTCACATTCCAATGTTCTTCACATTGGGAAATTTGTTCTTTGTATTTCTAAATATTTATTTCTATATATATCTGTATATATCTATACCTGTATATATTCAAATAGATTTATAGGTATATATACTGTATATATTTTAAAAAACATCATATATATACAGTATATATATATATATATATATATATATATATATATATATATACTAGGGATGGGCGAATGTTTCGCAACATTCGAAAAACGGCACGAATTTTAACACATTCGTTCGTTCAAATCGAATTTCGAATGTTTACATAACATTCTAACATTCGATTTTCGAATGTTCGGTTTCGAATTTTACGATTACATTCGAAAATATTCGAATTCGAAAAATTCGAATTTAGATTGTAATAGTATTTCTAATGCTTTTTCTTTAAATGTAATATTCGAATTATGCAATATTCGAATTCGAAAAATTCGAATTTAGATTGTAATAGTATTTCTAATGCTTTTTCTTTAAATGTAATATTCGAATTATGCAATACGTGTATTCGAATTTGAAAAATTCGAATTTAGATTGTAATAGTATTTCTAATGCTTTTTCTTTAAATGTAATATTCGAATTATGCAATACGTGTATTCGAATTCGAAAAATTCGAATTTAGATTGTAATAGTATTTCTAATGCTTTTAAATGTAATATTCGAATTATGCAATATTCGAATTAGAAAAATTCGAATTTATATTCGAATTCGAAAAATTCGAATTTATATTCGAATTCGAAAAATTCGAATTTCGAATGTAGACATTCGATATAATTATAAACATTCAAATTCGAAAGTGACATTCGAAAACTGTAAATAACATTCGATTTTCGAATTTTTAAGAATATTCGTTCTTATCGACATTCGAATTTAGAATTCGAATTTCGGTAATAACATTCGTTCTACATTCGAAATTCGAAAATTTGCACATTCGCCCATCCCTAATATATACACCAATAAATATTTATAATTAAAAACATTTTATCCTATGTGAAGAACATAGAAATGTTAGCGTTGACAGGTTAGCATGCGACCGATAGTTGTTGTTGGTTTGCTCTAGTGCTAACTTTTTACTTTCAACTTGTAATATGCGCGCTATACCGAGCTTGTTACAAGTTTACTTTCAGCGATATTAGCGATCAAGTGTGAGCGTTAAATACCATTCCACTTGTCATCTGCCCTTTAATCGGCACCATAGGACTCTTGTGTTTTTATATTATGACTCATTTTCTAATATAACCTGCCTACAAGAGAGCCAAGAAAAGTTTTTCAGTTTTCTCTCTGGGTAGGTGACATTTTATTCATTTATATGACCAACTGTTGATCTTTTATATTAGTACTAATTCAGGGAATCTCTCAAACATATTTACTCTACAACCTTCAAGATCAGGACTTACAGTATAAGAACGTCATTTTTTTAGAGAAGCTACGTGAAAAGTGGTTAAAAAAAAGCCTTAAGGGCCAAGTCCCCAATGTATTTTTTAGTTATTTTTTCTTCACGGAGATTCTTATGGATGTTACAGTTTGTTACAGTAACGACCTTGCAGCGGTATCCAAAATGATAAATCTGATTTCCTGAATTGGTGTTCCCACATTGTGTCATCCCCTTGTGTATGCTGGTGAGCTTAGCTTTTGTGATTAGTGATGTGTTTTTTTTGTTTGTATTTTTAGTCTGTTTGTGATTTGGTTTCACCTGTTTTGATTCTCACTAAATATGTTACAAAAGACTGCTGATTGATTTCCTCTGCAGTACATCATGACTTTGATGTGCATCATCTGGGGTTGGTCTCCAGCCCTTAAAACACTGAGGAAATAATCAGAATGCACAGTATGGTCACTTGTTTTGTTGCACCAAAAACTGCAAACCTACAAGTACCCATGATCTGTTTAGTTCTGTGTCTAAGTCCTGTTTTCTATATTTCTTTATTCTCATCACAGGCTGATTCCTCCTCTTAACCAGCTGGATCTTCTTCGGAATCTGAAGAGCAAATCTGGACTCACCTTCAGGTCAGATGTGCTGGGGGGTTTATTTGTATCTAATTGGGGATTGCTCGTTAACAGTGCAAGGTGTGATTGCTTTATGTGTGTGTGTGTGTAAATATGTATGTATGTGTGTGTGTCATTTTGTTTATAGAAATTCGTACAGTGTCTGACAGTATCATACAAGCCTGCTCTTAAAGGGACAGTCAACTCCAAAATTTGTACTGTTTAAAAAGATAGATAATCCTTTTATTACCAATTCCCATGTTTTGCACAGCCAACATGGTTATATTAAAGGGATACTGAACCCATTTTTTTTCTTTCATGATTCAGATAGAGCATGCAATTTTAAGCAACTTTCTGATTTACTCCTATTATTAATTTTTCTTCATTCTCTTGGTATCTTTATTTGAAAAAGCAGGAATGTAAGCTTACGAGCTGGGCCATCTTTGGTTCAGCAGCTGGGTACTACTTGCTGATTGGTGACTAAATCCAGATTGGTGGCCAAAAATGGATTGGCTCAGAAGCTTTCATTCCTGCTTTTTCAAATAAAGATACCAAGATAATGAAGAAAAATTGATAATAGGAGTAAACTAGAAAGATGCTTATTTTTTTTGGCTCAGTATCCCTTTAATATACTTTTTACCTCTGATTACCTTGTATTTAAGCATCTTCTGACAGCCCCCTGATCACATGACATTTTATTTATTATATATTGACTTGTATTTTAGCCAATTTGTGCTGTATTGTGCATAACTTCACGGGTGTAAGTACAATGTTATCTTTATGGCCCACATGAACTAGCAGTATCCTGTTGTGAAAAGCAAATAAAAAGCATGTGATAAGAGACTGTCTGTACACTGTCAGAAAAAAATTGCAAAAATTGTACCTTTAGGGGAACAACAGCTTGTCACTGGGGCAATACCCTCAAAGGTACACCCGCTGTACCCTTTAACATGGGTACATATTGGTACCCTTGCAGATTGTACCTTTTAAAGGCAGATATGTACCTTTGGTGACTAGATTGGACCTCAATGCTATGGTACCATAACGTATCCTTAAAAATGGTGCAAATTTGGCCTTTTAAGGGTACAGCCCCAGTGACATGCCCTTTGTACCTCATGATGGCAATATTGTACTCAACACCGTAAATTTTAAATGCTGTTTCATCAAATGTATTATATAACATACTAATATGCATTTAGACAGTATTACAATTGCCACACAGCAGTTTGATAACTACGGATAGTGTAGTCAAAGAGCAGGTTCAAAGATTGCTACAGGAATCCCTGAAACAACCAGACTAAACAACCAGTTCCAAAAGGAAGTACTTGAACTATTTTATTTCACTCTGTGCTAGACTCTAACAACACCCCTTATAAGTTAGGGTGACAAGCCACATACAACGTAAATCTATAGAAAACATATAGAAAACAGCATAATAATAAAATATAACTCCACCGAAAGGAAGGGCGATTCAGTGGAGCAATAAACGATAAAACTCACAACCAAACATTGGATTGTAACTCTATGCAAAATATATGCAAATGAGTCTATTTCCCCAGTACACATTTTGGAGATGAACCTGCTACCAATAGATGGAGCTGCGTTACACCTGTCAAGGAACTTTCAACCAACAGATGGCGCTATGACGTGTTAAACAATGTCCATGTATGTGACTGGGGAACGGTTACAGTTTTATTTTTTTAAAACTGGTTCTTAAACAGCTCTTGTTTATTTTATAGAATTTAAAACAATTTTTTTTGTTAATATATTTGCTTCATCTGTAAAAGTTATCATCTTGATGCTCTAAATATAAACATTAAAATGTTAAGTGCTTGTGTGCTATTTAGAATCAGCAACACAGTGCTATTGAAGATATGGGTTGTTAAGTATTTTTTGTTGCCTTGCCCACTTTTTGCATATTACCAACAACCATTGAACATATTTTGCTGAACAACATGTATTTTGAATTCATTTTTGGTGACTGACAGTTATGTTTCTCCAACATAGGTGTGTCCGGTCCACGGCGTCATCCTTACTTGTGGGATATTCTCTTCCCCAACAGGAAATGGCAAAGAGCCCAGCAAAGCTGGTCACATGATCCCTCCTAGGCTCCGCCTACCCCAGTCATTCTCTTTGCCGTTGTACAGGCAACATCTCCACGGAGATGGCTTAGAGTCTTTTAGTGTTTAACTGTAGTTTTTTTTATTCAATCAAGAGTTTGTTATTTTAAAATAGTGCTGGTATGTACTATTTACTCTGAAACAGAAAAGAGATGAAGATTTCTGTTTGTAAGAGGAAAATGATTTTAGCAACCGTTACTAAAATCCATGGCTGTTCCACACAGGACTGTTGAGAGGAATTAACTTCAGTTGGGGGAACAGTGAGCAGTCTTTTGCTGCTTGAGGTATGACACATTCTAACAAGACGATGTAATGCTGGAAGCTGTCATTTTCCCTATGGGATCCGGTAAGCCATTTTTATTCAGACAGTAAATAAGGGCTTCACAAGGGCTTATTAAGACTGTAGACATTTTCTGGGCTAAATCGATTCATATATACACATATTTAGCCTTGAGGAATCATTTAATCTGGGTATTTTTGTAAAATAATATCGGCAGGCACTGTTTTAGACACCTTATTCTCTAGGGGCTTTCCCTAATCATAGGCAGAGCCTCATTTTCGCGCCGGTATTGCGCACTTGTTTTTGAGAAGCATGACATGCAGTCGCATGTGTGAGGAGCTCTGATACATAGAAAAGACTTTCTGAAGGCGTCATTTGGTATCGTATTCCCCTTTGGGCTTGGTTGGGTCTCAGCAAAGCAGATACCAGGGACTGTAAAGGGGTTAAAGATAAAAACGGCTCCGGTTCCGTTATTTTAAGGGTTAAAGCTTCCAAATTTGGTGTGCAATACTTTTAAGGCTTTAAGACACTGTGAACAATTCCTTCATACTTTTTCGCAATTGCAGTAATAAAGTGTGTTCAGTTTAAAATTTAAAGTGACAGTAACGGTTTTATTTTAAAACGTTTTTTGTACTTTGTTATCAAGTTTATGCCTGTTTAACATGTCTGAACTACCAGATAGGCTGTGTTCTGAATGTGGGGAAGCCAAGGTTCCTTCTCATTTAAATAGATGTGATTTATGTGACACTGAAAATGATGCCCAAGATGATTCCTCAAGTGAGGGGAGTAAGCATGGTACTGCATCATTCCCTCCTTCGTCTACACCAGTCTTGCCCACTCAGGAGGCCCCTAGTACATCTAGCGCGCCAATACTCCTTACTATGCAACAATTAACGGCTGTAATGGATAATTCTATCAAAAACATTTTAGCCAAAATGCCCACTTATCAGCGCAAGCGCGACTGCTCTGTTTTAGATACTGAAGAGCATGAGGACGCTGATGATAATGGTTCTGAAATGCCCCTACACCAGTCTGAGGGGGCCAGGGAGGTTTTGTCTGAGGGAGAAATTTCAGATTCAGGGAAAATTTCTCAACAAGCTGAACCCGATGTGATTACATTTAAATTTAAGTTGGAACATCTCCGCGCTCTGCTTAAGGAGGTATTATCCACTCTGGATGATTGTGAGAATTTGATCATCCCAGAGAAACTATGTAAAATGGACAAGTTCCTAGAGGTCCCGGGGCTCCCAGAAGCTTTTCCTATACCCAAGCGGGTGGCGGACATTGTAAATAAAGAATGGGAAAGGCCCGGTATACCTTTCGTCCCTCCCCCCATATTTAAAAAATTGTTTCCTATGGTCGACCCCAGAAAGGACTTATGGCAGACAGTCCCCAAGGTCGAGGGAGCGGTTTCTACTTTAAACAAACGCACCACTATACCCATAGAAGATAGTTGTGCTTTCAAAGATCCTATGGATAAAAAATTAGAAGGTTTGCTTAAAAAGATGTTTGTTCAGCAAGGTTACCTTCTACAACCAATTTCATGCATTGTCCCTGTCACTACAGCCGCGTGTTTCTGGTTCGATGAGCTAGTAAAGGCGATCGATAGTGATTCTCCTCCTTATGAGGAGATTATGGACAGAATCCGTGCTCTCAAATTGGCCAATTCTTTCACCCTAGACGCCACTTTGCAATTGGCTAGGTTAGCGGCGAAAAATTCTGGGTTTGCTATTGTGGCGCGCAGAGCGCTTTGGTTGAAATCTTGGTCAGCGGATGCGTCTTCCAAGAACAAACTACTTAACATTCCTTTCAAGGGGAAAACGCTGTTTGGCCCTGACTTGAAAGAGATTATCTCTGATATCACTGGGGGTAAGGGCCACGCCCTTCCTCAGGATAGGTCTTTCAAGGCCAAAAATAAACCTAATTTTCGTCCCTTTCGTAGAAACGGACCAGCCCCAAGTGCTACGTCCTCTAAGCAAGAGGGTAATACTTCTCAAGCCAAGCCAGCCTGGAGACCAATGCAAGGCTGGAACAAGGGAAAGCAGGCCAAGAAACCTGCCACTGCTACCAAGACAGCATGAAATGTTGGCCCCCGATCCGGGACCGGATCTGGTGGGGGGCAGACTCTCTCTCTTTGCTCAGGCTTGGGCAAGAGATGTTCTGGATCCTTGGGCACTAGAAATAGTCTCCCAAGGTTATCTTCTGGAATTCAAGGGGCTTCCCCCAAGGGGGAGGTTCCACAGGTCTCAATTGTCTTCAGACCATATAAAGAGACAGGCATTCTTACATTGTGTAGAAGACCTGTTAAAAATGGGAGTGATTCATCCTGTTCCATTAGGAGAACAAGGGATGGGGTTCTACTCCAATCTGTTCATAGTTCCCAAAAAAGAGGGAACGTTCAGACCAATCTTAGATCTCAAGATCTTAAACAAGTTTCTCAAGGTTCCATCGTTCAAAATGGAAACCATTCGAACAATTCTTCCTTCCATCCAGGAAGGTCAATTCATGACCACGGTGGATTTAAAGGATGCGTATCTACATATTCCTATCCACAAGGAACATCATCGGTTCCTAAGGTTCGCATTCCTGGACAAGCATTACCAGTTCGTGGCGCTTCCTTTCGGATTAGCCACTGCTCCAAGGATTTTCACAAAGGTACTAGGGTCCCTTCTAGCGGTACTAAGACCAAGGGGCATTGCAGTAGTTCCTTACTTGGACGACATTATGATTCAAGCGTCGTCCCTTCCTCAAGCAAAGGCTCACACGGACATAGTCCTGGCCTTTCTCAGATCTCACGGATGGAAAGTGAACGTGGAAAAGAGTTCTCTATCTCCGTCGACAAGGGTTCCCTTCTTGGGAACAATAATAGACTCCTTAGAAATGAGGATTTTTCTGACAGAGGCCAGAAAAACAAAACTTCTAAACTCTTGTCAAACACTTCATTCCGTTCCTCTTCCTTCCATAGCGCAGTGCATGGAAGTAATAGGTTTGATGGTAGCGGCAATGGACATAGTTCCTTTTGCGCGCATTCATCTAAGACCATTACAACTGTGCATGCTCAGTCAGTGGAATGGGGACTATACAGACTTGTCTCCGAAGATACAAGTAAATCAGAGGACCAGAGACTCACTCCGTTGGTGGCTGTCCCTGGACAACCTGTCACAAGGGATGACCTTCCGCAGACCAGAGTGGGTCATTGTCACGACCGACGCCAGTCTGATGGGCTGGGGCGCGGTCTGGGGACCCCTGAAAGCTCAGGGTCTTTGGTCTCGGGAAGAATCTCTTCTACCGATAAATATTCTGGAACTGAGAGCGATATTCAATGCTCTCAAGGCTTGGCCTCAGCTAGCAAAGGCCAAGTTCATACGGTTTCAATCAGACAACATGACGACTGTTGCGTACATCAACCATCAGGGGGGAACAAGGAGTTCCCTGGCGATGGAAGAAGTGACCAAAATCATTCAATGGGCGGAGACTCACTCCTGCCACCTATCTGCAATCCACATCCCAGGAGTGGAAAATTGGGAAGCGGATTTTCTGAGTCGTCAGACATTACATCCGGGGGAGTGGGAACTCCATCCGGAAATCTTTGCCCAAATTACTCAACTGTGGGGCATTCCAGACATGGATCTGATGGCCTCTCGTCAGAACTTCAAGGTTCCTTGCTACGGGTCCAGATCCAGGGATCCCAAGGCGACTCTAGTAGATGCACTAGTAGCACCTTGGACCTTCAAACTAGCTTATGTATTCCCGCCGTTTCCTCTCATCCCCAGGCTGGTAGCCAGGATCAATCAAGAGAGGGCGTCGGTGATCTTGATAGCTCCTGCGTGGCCACGCAGGACTTGGTATGCAGATCTGGTGAATATGTCATCGGCTCCACCATGGAAGCTACCTTTGAGACAAGACCTTCTTGTTCAAGGTCCGTTCGAACATCCGAATCTGGTCTCACTCCAGCTGACTGCTTGGAGATTGAACGCTTGATCTTATCAAAACGAGGGTTCTCAGATTCTGTTATTGATACTCTTGTTCAGGCCAGAAAGCCTGTAACTAGGAAAATTTACCACAAAATATGGAAAAAATATATCTGTTGGTGTGAATCTAAAGGATTCCCTTGGGACAAGGTAAAGATTCCTAAGATTCTATCCTTTCTTCAAGAAGGATTGGAGAAAGGATTATCTGCAAGTTCCTTGAAGGGACAGATTTCTGCCTTGTCTGTGTTACTCCACAAAAAGCTGGCAGCTGTGCCAGATGTTCAAGCCTTTGTTCAGGCTCTGGTTAGAATCAAGCCTGTTTACAAACCTTTGACTCCTCCTTGGAGTCTCAACTTAGTTCTTTCAGTTCTTCAGGGGGTTCCGTTTGAACCCTTACATTCCGTTGATATTAAGTTATTATCTTGGAAAGTTTTGTTTTTGGTTGCAATTTCTTCTGCTAGAAGAGTTTCAGAATTATCTGCTCTGCAGTGTTCTCCTCCTTATCTGGTGTTCCATGCAGATAAGGTGGTTTTACGTACTAAACCTGGTTTTCTTCCAAAAGTTGTTTCTAACAAAAACATTAACCAGGAGATAGTCGTACCTTCTTTGTGTCCGAAACCAGTTTCGAAGAAGGAACGTTTGTTGCACAATTTGGATGTTGTTCGCGCTCTAAAATTCTATTTAGATGCTACAAAGGATTTTAGACAAACATCTTCCTTGTTTGTTGTTTATTCTGGTAAAAGGAGAGGTCAAAAAGCAACTTCTACCTCTCTCTCTTTTTGGATTAAAAGCATCATCAGATTGGCTTATGTGACTGCCGGACGGCAGCCTCCTGAAAGAATCACAGCTCATTCCACTAGGGCTGTGGCTTCCACATGGGCCTTCAAGAACGAGGCTTCTGTTGATCAGATATGTAGGGCAGCGACTTGGTCTTCACTGCACACTTTTACCAAATTTTACAAGTTTGATACTTTTGCTTCTTCTGAGGCTATTTTTGGGAGAAAGGTTTTGCAAGCCGTGGTGCCTTCCATTTAGGTGACCTGATTTGCTCCCTCCCTTCATCCGTGTCCTAAAGCTTTGGTATTGGTTCCCACAAGTAAGGATGACGCCGTGGACCGGACACACCTATGTTGGAGAAAACAGAATTTATGTTTACCTGATAAATTACTTTCTCCAACGGTGTGTCCGGTCCACGGCCCGCCCTGGTTTTTTAATCAGGTCTGATAATTTATTTTCTTTAACTACAGTCACCACGGTATCATATGGTTTCTCCTATGCAAATATTCCTCCTTAACGTCGGTCGAATGACTGGGGTAGGCGGAGCCTAGGAGGGATCATGTGACCAGCTTTGCTGGGCTCTTTGCCATTTCCTGTTGGGGAAGAGAATATCCCACAAGTAAGGATGACGCCGTGGACCGGACACACCGTTGGAGAAAGTAATTTATCAGGTAAACATAAATTCTGTTTTTCATTGAATAATTGAGGTGCACAAATGATATGGACTTGCAGGGTTTGGCAGTATTAAACCAACCATCCCCCTAAACCTTTTAGTCACACAAGTGATTGTACCTTTTTGGGGGGATTAAATGGTACAGACATAGACCCTTTGACAGTTGGAAACTTATTTGTACCTTATTTACCTCTAAATGGTACATATTAGTTACTTAAAGGGACATTAAACCCAAATTTTTCTTTCATGATTCAGATAGAGAATACTATTTTAAACAATATTCCAATGTACTTCTATCATCTAATTTGATTCATTCTTTAGATATCCTTTGTTGAAGAAACAGCAGTGCACATGGGTGAGCCAATTACACAAGGAATATATGTCCAGCAACCAATCAGCAGCTTTTGAGCCTATCTAGATATGCTTTTAAGCAAAGGATATCAAGAGAATGAATCAAATTAGATAATAGAAGTAAATTAGAAAGTTGTTTAAAATGACATACTCTTTCTAAATCATGAAAGAATCATGATATTTGGGTTTAATGTCCCTTTAAGGTGTAATTATGATCCATTGAGGGTACAACCACAGCAGATGTACCCTACATGTTCACAAACGGACCCCAACGGTACCCTTTTTTCTGACAGTGTAGTGGCTTAGAAACAGGCAGCAATGTTGAGATTTAACTGTTTTAATATAATAACGTTGGTTGTGCAAAGCTGGGAAATGGGTAGTAAAGGCGTTATCTATCTTTTTAAACAATAACAATTTTGATGTTGACTGTCTCTTTAATGATTTAGTGATTCTCAACTCCAATCATCAAGTACACCTAACCGGACAAATTTTCATGATATCTTAACCAGAGCACAGGTGAAATAATCTGCTGATGGGTGACTGATTATGTCACCTGTGTTCTAGTTTCAATATGGCCTGCTGGGGTACTTGAGGAATGCTGATTTACTGTACTAGACATGGCTTTTCTCACCAAGCATACATTTATTTTGATTGCAACAACCTTATTTAAAAATTTAAAACTGTTTGGTTAACGATAGCTTCTGAATTTTGGTAAATGGAGTAATAAAAAATGCCTGTAATACTAGCAATATTTCTTCATTAAATAGAGTGATATTAATCATTGTTTCAAAAAGATTAAAAACAAACTAGAGGACATATTATACAGAATTTTGCTTTAGAGTCAGTATCTCGTTTGATAACTTAATACTGATCATAATTGACAGATGTGTCAAGCGCCCTAATTAAGGGATTAGCCAGGTGTTTTGGTGCATTGTAACTAGTAGTTCAAAATTGATCATAATCCAATAAGGCTTTTATTACAATTCATAGCACCAGGCTATAGTCAGGTTACAAATCCTGCAGTACATATTTTTCTAACAGGTGATTACTCATATGATAGTTACTCATATTTATCAGAGACCCTAAAATGTATTTGATTTGATTACTTTGAGATTTTTAAAGGAAGAGATTTGTAAATAAAATTTGTAGTTGTGCATAATGAAGCAAATGTGCAATATAATTTCGTTATTTGTTTTGCCCTTTCCCATGTAATTTAGCTTTGAAAATTGACCAAATTCTATTTACCAGAATTTAAAGGGATATTATACAGTGCTTCTTTGGTTAAAACAATTAAAAGTAAACATAAAAAGAAATAGATTGTGTAACAGCAAACAACTTATTGGTTTTCTAGCAAAATTAGCGCAAATAATTTCTCACTGTAGTCCCTGCCCTCAGGGAAATGAGTGGAGACATTTGTGCATTCTGTCTGTTCTGTGCATAAGCAAATTGGACTCCCTGTTTAGCTATTCTATTCACTTAAAGGGACATGAAACCCATTTTTTTTCTTTCATGGTTCAGATAAAGCATGTGATTTTTAAATTGCTTTCCAATGTACTTCTATTATCTAATCTGCTCTATTCTCTTGACATTATTTGTTGAAAAGCTACACAGGAAGGCTAAGGAGCTGCTGATTGGTGGGTGCACATATATACCTTGTGTTACTGACTCACAGATGTGTTCAGCTAGTCCAAGTAGTGCATTGCTGCTTCTTCAACAAAGGATACTAAGATAATGAAGCAAATTATATAATAGAAGTAAATTAGAAAGTTGTTTAAAGTTGTATTCTCTATCTGAATAATGAAAGAAACATTTTGGGTTTCAGGTCCCTATAATACTAAACCAGTTTATGTTACTTGAGTGCTTTTATGACTACATGTGGCATAAGCCTTCCTGTACAAACCACAGCCTCCTTGTAGGGTTGTGGCATGAAATAATGGACACTGCACAAATTAAGTTTGAAAAAAATAAAAGGTAAAATCCCTTTAAATAGATGAATACATATCGAAATGATTTCTATTATAGTGTTTTTTTCCCTCCATTTATTACAACAGTGAAACAGACCGTTTAATATCCCTTTTAAATTGCACCCTACTAATGCACTCTATACTAACATTATAGGTGGTCCTAGCCTTGTTGTCTGAGGACTAAAGCCCAGATTGGCTCCTCCAAATAAGGCAAATGGTGGGTGGAGTTTGACTATTGATAAATAATTGCAGCAAAAAGGGTGTTAATTTATATTAAAAACGTTTAGACTTGACTGATGTTGTACTATAGCAACACAACAGAAATGTCTGGTAATTTCAAGTTGTTTACTGCCCCTTTAAGGGATGTTTACTAGATTGTCATTATAGTGTCCATTATATAAAACTTTTGAGACTGAAATCCAAATATAATCTATGGCTTACAAGTCATGTTCAAAGTCCCTTCCTATCCTTAAAGGGACACTGAACCCAAATTTTTTTCTTTTGTGATTCAGATAGAGCATGCAATTTTAAGCAACTTTCTAATTTACTCCTATTATCAATTTCTCTTGTTAAGTGTAGTCAGTCCACGGGTCATCCATTACTTATGGGATTATATCTCTTCCCCAACAGGAAGTTGCAAGAGGATCACCCAAGCAGAGCTGCTATATAGCTCCTCCCCTCACATGTTATATCCTGTCATTCTCTTGCAAGCTAACTAAAGATAGGTTGTTGTGAGAGGTCTGTGGTGTTTTTAAACTTAGTTTATTTCTTCAATCAAAAGTTTGTTATTTTAAATGGCACCGGAGTGTGCTGTTTGTTTCTCAGGCAGCATTAGAAGAAGAATCTGCCTGTGTTTTCTATGATCTTAGCAGACGTAACTAAGATCCACTGGCTGTTCTCGCACATTCTGAGGAGTGAGGTAACTTCAGAAAAGGGGAATAGCATGCAGGGCCCCCCTGCAAACGAGGTATGTGCAGTAAATTATTTTTCTAAGCAATGGAATTGACTGAGAAATTACTGCTGATACCAATGTAATGTAAGTACAGCCTTAAATGCAGTGGTAGCGACTGGTATTAGGCTGAGGAGTGTGTGTACACTGAAGTATTTTTCTAGGGAATGGAATTTGACTCAGAAAATACTGTTAATACTGAAGTAATGTGTGAGCCTTAACTGCAGTAAAAGCGACTGGTAGCAGGCTTATTAATAACACTTCATAACTTTTAAAATGTATGTTCAAAACGTTTACTGGCATGTTAATCGTTTTTTGTGAGGTACTTGGTGATAAAACTTATTGGGGCATGATTTTTACCACATGGCTAACTTTTGTTTCTGCATAGAAACAGTTAACTGAGCTTCCCCACTGTTGTAATATGAGTGGGAGGGGCCTATTTTAGCGCTTTTTTGCGCAGTACAAATTCAGTCACAATCTAACTACTTCATCCTCCATGATCCAGGACGTCTCTAGAGAGCTCAGGGGTCTTCAAAATTCATTTTGAGGGAGGTAATCAGTCACAGCAGACCTGTGACAGTGTGTTTGACTGTGATAAAAACGTTAATTATTAAATTGTTATCCGTTTTTGGGTATTAAGGGGTTAATCATCCATTTGCTGGTGGGTGCAATCCTTTGCTAACTTAATACATTTACTGTGAAAATTTGGTTGCTTTGTTATTTCAACTGTGACAGTTTTTTGTGCTTCTTAAAGGCACAGTAGCGTTGTTTTTTTTTATATTGCTTGTAAATTTATTTGAAAAGTATTTTCCAAGCTTGCTAGTCTCATTGCTAGTATGTTTAAACATGTCTGACACAGATGAATCTGTTTGTTCACTATGTATGAAGGCCAATGTGGAGCCCCATAGAAGGTTGTGTACTAAATGCATTGATGTAACTGAATAAAAGTCAGTCTTTACATGCAAAGAAATTATCACCAGACAACGAGGGGGAAGTTATGCCGACTAACTCTCCTCACGTGTCAGTACCTTCGCCTCCCGCTCAGGAGGTGCGTGATTTTGTGGCGCCAAGTACATCAGGGAGGCCCTTACAAATCACTTTGCAAGACATGGCTACTGTTATGACAGAAGTATTATCTAAATTGCCAGAATTAAGAGGCAAGCGTGATAGCTCTGGGTTAAGGACAGAGCGCGCTGATGATGTGAGAGCCATGTCCGATACTGCGTCACAATTTGCAGAACATGAAGACGGAGAGCTTCATTCTGTGGGTGACGGATCTGATCCAGGGAGACTGGATTCAGAGATTTCTAATTTTAAATTTAAGCTTGAGAACCTCCGCATATTGCTAGGGGAGGTATTAGCGGCTCTGAATGATTGTAACACGGTTGCAATTCCTGAAAAATTATGTAGGTTGGATAGATACTATGCGGTACCGGTGTGTACTGACGTGTTTCCTATACCTAAAAGGCTTACAGAGATTATTAGCAAGGAGTGGGATTGACCCGGTGTGCCTTTTTCCCCTCCTCCCATATTTAGGAAAATGTTTCCTATAGACCCCACCACACGAGACTTATGGCAGACGGTCCCTAAGGTGGAGGGAGCGGTTTCTACTTTAGCTAAGCGTACCACTATCCCGGTGGAGGATAGTTGTGCTTTTTCAGATCCAATGGATAAAAAATTAGAAGGTTACCTTAAGAAAATGTTTTTCAACAAGGTTTTATCTTACAGCCCCTTGCATGCATTGCGCCTGTCACTGCTGCGGCGGCATTCTGGTTTGAGTCTCTGGAAGAGGCCATTCGCACAGCTCCATTGGATGAAATTATGAACAAGCTTAAAGCACTTAAGCTAGTTAACGCATTTGTTTCTGATGCCGTCGTACATTTAACCAAACTTACAGCTAAGAACTCCGGATTCGCCATCCAAGCGCGCAGAGCGCTATGGCTTAAATCCTGGTCAGCTGACGTGACTTCTAAATCTAAATTGCTTAATATTCCTTTCAAAGGGCAGACTTTATTCGGGCCCGGCTTGAAAGAAATTATCGCTGACATTACGGGAGGTAAGGGCCATGCTCTACCTCAGGACAGGGCCAAATCAAAGGCCAAACAGTCTAATTTTCGTGCCTTTCGTAACCTCAAGGCAGGAGCAGCATCAACTTCCTCCGCTCCAAAACAGGAAGGAGCTGTTGCTTGTTACAGACAGGGCTGGAAAACAAACCAGTCCTGGAACAAGGGCAAGCAGGCCAGAAAACCTGCTGCTGCCCCTAAGACAGCATGAAGAGATGGCCCCCTATCCGGAAAAGGATCTAGTGGGGGCAGACTATCTCTCTTCGCCCAGGCTTGGGCAAGAGATGTCCAGGATCCCTGGGCGTTGGAGATCATATCTCAGGGATATCTTCTGGACTTCAAAGCTTCTCCTCCACAAGGGAGATTTCATCTTTCAAGGTTATCAGCAAACCAAATAAAGAAAGAGGCGTTTCTACGCTGTGTACAAGACCTCTTACTAATGGGGGTGATCCACCCAGTTCCGCGGACGGAACACGGGCAGGGATTCTATTCAAATCTGTTTGTGGTTCCCAAGAAAGATGGAACCTTCAGACCAATCTTGGACTTAAAGATCCTAAACAAATTCCTAAGAGTTCCATCATTCAAAATGGAAACTATTCGAACCATCCTACCCATGATCCAAGAGGGTCAGTACATGACCACTGTGGACTTAAAGGATGCCTACCTTCACATACCGATTCACAAGGATCATTATCGGTACCTAAGATTTGCCTTCCTAGACAGGCATTACCAGTTTGTAGCTCTTCCCTTCGGGTTAGCTACGGCTCCAAGAATCTTTACAAAGGTTCTGGGCTCACTTCTGGCGGTACTAAGACCGCGAGGCATAGCGGTGGCTCCGTACCTAGACGACATTCTGATACAAGCGTCAAGTTTTCAAACTGCCAAGTCTCATACAGAGATAGTTCTGGCATTTCTGAGGTCGCATGGGTTGAAGGTGAACGTGGAAAAGAGTTCTCTATTACCACTCACAAGGGTTCCCTTCCTAGGGACTCTTATAGATTCTGTAGAGATGAAAATTTACCTGACGGAGGCCAGGTTATCAAAACTTCTAAATGCTTGCCGTGCCCTTCATTCCATTCCACACCCGTCAGTAGCTCAGTGCATGGAAGTAATCGGCTTAATGGTAGCGGCAATGGACATAGTACCATTTGCGCGACTGCATCTCAGACCGCTGCAATTGTGCATGCTAAGTCAGTGGAATGGGGATTATTCAGATTTGTCCCCTCTACTAAATCTGGACCAAGAGACCAGAGTTTCTCTTCTATGGTGGCTTTCTCGGCCCCACCTGTCCAAGGGGATGACCTTTCGCAGGCCAGATTGGACGATTGTAACAACAGACGCCAGCCTTCTAGGTTGGGGCGCAGTCTGGAATTCCCTGAAGGCTCAGGGATCATGGACTCAGGAGTAGAAACTCCTCCCAATAAATATTATGGAGTTAAGAGCAATATTCAATGCTCTTCTAGCTTGGCCTCAGTTAGCAACTCTGAGGTTCATCAGATTTCAGTCGGACAACATCACGACTGTGGCTTACATCAATCATCAAGGGGGAACCAGGAGTTCCCTAGCGATGTTGGAAGTCTCAAAGATAATTCACTGGGCAGAGTCTCACTCTTGCCACCTGTCAGCAATCTACATCCCAGGTGTGGAGAACTGGGAGGCGGATTTTCTAAGTCGCCAGACTTTTCATCCGGGGGAGTGGGAACTTCATCCGGAGGTCTTCGCTCAACTGATTCATCGTTGGGGCAAACCAGATCTGGATCTCATGGCGTCTCGCCAGAACGCCAAGCTTCCTCATTACGGATCCAGGTCCAGGGACCCGGGAGCGGCGCTGATAGATGCTCTAGCAGCCCCTTGGGTTTTCAAGATGGCTTATGTGTTTCCACCGTTTCCGCTGCTGCCTCGACTGATTGCCAAGATCAAACAGGAGAGAGCATCAGTGATTCTGATAGCGCCTGCGTGACCACGCAGGACCTGGTATGCAGACCTAGTGGACATGTCGTCCTGTCCACCATGGTCTCTGCCTCTGAGGCAGGACCTTCTAATTCAGGGTCCTTTCAACCATCCAAATCTAATTTCTCTGAGGCTGACTGCATGGAGATTGAACGCTTGATTCTATCAAAGCGTGGCTTCTCGGAGTCTGTTATTGATACCTTAATACAGGCTAGGAAACCTGTTACCAGAAGAATTTACCATAAGATATGGCGTAAATATTTGTATTGGTGCGAATCCAAGAGTTACTCATGGAGTAAGGTTAGGATTCCTAGGATATTGTCTTTTCTACAAGAGGGTTTAGAAAAGGGCTTATCCGCTAGTTCGTTAAAAGGACAGATTTCTGCTCTGTCTATTCTTCTACACAAGCGTCTGGCAGAAATTCCAGACGTTCAGGCTTTTTGTCAGGCTTTGGCTAGGATTAAGCCTGTGTTTAAGACTGTTGCTCCGCCGTGGAGCTTAAACTTAGTTCTTAACGTCCTGCAAGGCGTTCCATTTGAACCCCTTCATTCCATTGATATTAAGCTGTTATCTTGGAAAGTTCTGTTTTTGATGGCTATTTCCTCGGCTCGAAGAGTCTCTGAGTTATCTGCCTTACATTGTGATTCTCCTTATCTGATTTTTCATTCAGACAAGGTAGTTCTGCGTACTAAACCTGGGTTCTTACCTAAGGTAGTTTCTAACAGGAATATCAATCAAGAGATTGTTGTTCCATCATTGTGTCCTAACCCTTCTTCAAAGAAGGAACGACTTTTGCATAATCTGGACGTAGTCCGTGCCCTGAAGTTCTATTTGCAGGCAACTAAAGATTTTCGTCAAACTTCTTCCCTGTTTGTCGTTTACTCTGGACAGAGGAGAGGTCAAAAGGCTTCGGCTACCTCTCTCTCTTTTTGGCTTCGTAGCATAATACGTTTAGCCTATGAGACTGCTGGACAGCAGCCTCCTGAAAAATTACAGCTCATTCTACTAGAGCTGTGGCTTCCACCTGGGCCATTAAAAATCAGGCTTCTGTTGAACAGATTTGCAAGGCTGCGACTTGGTCTTCACTTCACACTTTTTCAAAGTTTTACAAATTTGACACTTTTGCTTCTTCGGAGGCTATTTTTGGGAGAAAGGTACTTCAGGCAGTGGTTCCCTCCGTTTAAAGTTCCTGCCTTGTCCCTCCCTTCATCCGTGTACTTTAGCTTTGGTATTAGTATCCCATAAGTAATGGATGACCCGTGGACTGACTACACTTAACAAGAGAAAACATAATTTTTGCTTACCTGATAAATTTATTTCTCTTGTAGTGTAGTCAGTCCACGGTCCGCCCTGTCTTTTAAGGCAGATCTACATTTTTAATTAAACTCCAGTCACCACTGCACCCTATGGTTTCTCCTTTCTCGTCTTGTTTCGGTCGAATGACTGGATATGACATGTGAGGGGAGGAGCTATATAGCAGCTCTGCTTGGGTGATCCTCTTGCAACTTCCTGTTGGGAAGGAGAATATATCCCATAAGTAATGGATGACCCGTGGACTGAACACACTACAAGAGAAATACATTTATCAGGTAAGCATAAATTATGTTTTTTCTTCGTTCTCTTGCTATCTTTATTTGAAAAAGAAGGCATCTAAGCTAAGGAACCAGCCAATTTTTGGTTTAGTATCCCTGGACAGCACTTGTTTATTGGTGGGTGATTTTATCCACCAATCATCAAGAACAGCCAAGGTTGTTCACCTTCAGCTAAACTTACATTCTTGCTTTTCAAATAAAGATACCAAGAGAATGAAGAAAATTTCATAATAGGAGTAAATTAGAAAGTTGCTTAAAATTGCATGCTCTATCTGATTCACGAAAGAAAATATTTGGGTTCAGTGTCACTTTAAATGTCATTTTAAATGGCAGATGCACTCAATTTCTTTTCCTTGTTTCTTCTAAAAGAAGGCCTTTTAAAATGCACTAAACTAACTTTTTCTTGTCATGTATCTGTTAGTATTCACCAGTAAACACTTAGATCACACAGCAATATAAAATATTAGTGCCGCACTTGTAATGCACTTAAAAAGGGACATAATGATTCAGGTAGCAGCAGCAATGTACTACTAGCTGAACACATTGGTAAGGCAACGGTAAGAGTCATATATGGGCAGCCCCCAATCAGCAGATAGCTCTCAGTAGGGCATTTTTAAAAAGCATACCTAGGTAGGCCTAGGACTCAGGAACAGCAAAGGATACCAAGAGAAGGAAACAAATTAGATAACATAAACTAGAAAGTTGTTTAAAGTTGCATACTCCTATCTGAACCATGAGAGTTTAAGTTTTACTTTACTATTCCCTTTAAATAAGTTAAATTCTAAGAGTCAGAGGTGTGTCAGTGTGCTAGAGTCCTAGGGGCCCATTTATCAAGCTCCGAACGGAGCTTGTGGGTCCGTGTTTCTGGCGAGTCTTCAGACTCGCCAGAAACACCAGTTATGAAGCAGCGGTCTAAAGACCAATGCTCCATAACCTGTCCGCCTGCTCTGATGAGGCGGACAGGAATCACCGGAAATCAACCCGATCGAGTACGATCGGGTTGATTGACACCTCCCTGCTGACGGCCGATTGGCCGCGAGTCAGCAGGGGGCGGCGTTGCACCAGTAGCTCTTGTGAGCTGCTGGTGCAATGTTAAATGCGGAGAGCGTATTGCTCTCCGCATTCAGCGAGGTCTTGCGGACCTGATCCGCACTGTCGGATCAGGTCCGCAAGACGTTTGATAAATAGGCCCCCTAGACTCTTGTTAGGTTACTGCAGAGCCTCATTGTAAATGCAAGATCACCTATCTTTCCAAACGTAGTTAGTGCCAACAATATCTATAGTTGCCCAATACATGAAGTCTCACACATGAAAAGAGAACCTATTGCTGAAAACAATTACAATTGCAACAACTTTAAAAACCACGCTTGAAACAGGTCAACGTAAATGTCTGTAAGAGTAGAATATTTGCATGTTTGCTTTATTATAGAAAATAAGTCTCTCTGGATAGAAAAATCTTCTTTTTGTGCATTTTAGACTGTTCTATACAATGTGTACTTTTCCCCTCTTATCTGTTTTGAAGGTGTTTTTATAATGCCAGTATCCTTTACAGTGCAATGTGTTCTATGCGGTGAGAAGTGAATAATTGCGAGATAGATGCAGCTCCCTTGATTCTAATAGAATTGAATTTGCAGCTAAATTCTTTATGAAATATGTATTTTGGAAGTTGTGATATTGTAGTTGGCTTTTTTTTAGATATTTATTTTATCGGTTTTAATGGATTTGGGCCATTGTCTACAATGAAAACGATATTGAACTGATAGTGTAATGCAATATCTCACCACAAATATATAATAATTAATGTAAATTAGAGCATGTCATTTTGTCACTATAATGGCTGTTAAAATAATAAAATGACTCAATGAGGTCCTATCAGTAACTTGTTTCCATGGCTACCATTTTTGCTGCTGTTTCCATGGCAACATAACACTCAAAATCAAAGGCTTATTTCTGTATCCTTGCTGCATGTGAGGATTTTACCTGGAATCAGGAGAGTTGGATACCAAAAAATAAACTTACAGCTGAGCTAGTTTTTGTTCCATCAAAATAGGGTGGATATATACTAATACAAAAATAAAATGACAGGTGTCTACGCAGGGACATGTTTATTGAGATAAAAAGTAGCAAAAATGCTTCTAGTAAAAAATATTACTGTTTTTAGTAGGATATGCACATATCCTGTGAGGTCCTGTGCATCAGTATTCAAACACCCCACATTAGAGAGTCAGTGGTTGCTTCTAGGGCAACATTTAAGTAATTACAGACACAATACACATCCCACCGGCTATCTGAGCTTGCATACTGGTGCACAGGAAAATCAGTAATACATTTTATTAGAAGCATTTTTGTTACTGGAAGTATATTTAAAAAAGGCTACTATTTCATATTGAAATGAATTTATGCACAATTCAATTTTGACCTTTCTATCCCTTTAACCAATAGTGGAATGTTGTTAAAACACTAAATATTGAAGATTTTACATTATCACCATCGCTTTGAAGTGTATCTTATGTAATGCATGTTGGTGCTGGTTTTCTGTGTGAAGCTTTTAATTATGAGTTCCACATTTATAAAGAAGACGTAGTCACTTGTGGTCCAATTCTCTAAAGGTTTCTGCTGAGGCAAAAATCTCTAAAATAATCTGTTAGTGCTACGAGCGCTTTCATGAGCTTCACAATAGGTACATTTTACCTTTTAATAGCTGTGTATTTCACTAAGAGCCATATCCTACATTTCCATATGGGAGGAAGAGACAGCTACATTACAGTACAGTGCCTAAAACATTAGCAGTGTAAAACTGTATTGAAAATATTATGTAAAATTCATAATCATACCAAAAATGGTATTAATAGCAGTGTTCTCCCAA
Organism: Bombina bombina; assembly: GCF_027579735.1. Classification (NCBI taxonomy): domain Eukaryota; kingdom Metazoa; phylum Chordata; class Amphibia; order Anura; family Bombinatoridae; genus Bombina; species Bombina bombina. Next base: position 986,547,109 of record NC_069499.1, on the reverse strand, counting down.
GGACTTTTTAATTAGCACACCACATGGGTGCAACATTTCCCATTGAGAACACTAATTGATATGCATTAAAATTCATATTAAAAGTATGAAGCAACATCCTTATTTAAAACGCACAGTAAAAAAAAAAATGTATTTAAAGGGATATAAGCTTTTTTTGTTTTATTTCATGATTCAGATAGGACATGTGATTTTACAACTTTCCAATTTACATCTAATATCTCATTGGTTTCATACTCTTGGGGGGTGATTTATCAACCTGAGGCGGACAGGGGCGCATATACGCACCCCTGTTCGCCGCAGCTCACCTCTGATGGTCTGAATTCTCCTGGAGGAATTCAGCATTGCACACGAGCCCTATTTTGTTCTTGAGTGCAATCCTGCCCCCTGCCCGTGCACAGCCAATCACGCGCGGGCAGGAGCTGTCAATCTCCCCGGTCGGAAAAAAATGGGGAGATTGAATTTTGCCAAATAAGAGGTGGCGAAGAGGTTAGCAAAGCAGTGGTTTGATGACCGTTGCTTGCTAAATACGGTGTGCAGGTTCTCGTGTGAGAACCTGCAGCCGTAGGGGCTCAAAGGCTGGTGAAAGCATTTGATAAATCGACCCCTTGGTATAAATTTTTGAGAAGGATACCTTGGTAGGCTCAGGAGCAGCTGATTAATGCCTTCACATATACTGTATGTCTAGTGTTATTGGCTCAGCCTATGTGTTCAGCTAGCTCCCAGTAGTGCATTGCTGCTTCTTCAACAAAGCATACCAAGAGAATGAATCAAATTAGATAATAGAAGTAAATTGGAATTTAGTTTAAGATTGTATTCTCATTCTCATCACTTTTGGGTTTCATGTCCCTTTAATGTTAAAGGGACATTTTACTCCAGAATTGTATTGTTTAAAAATATAGATAATCCCTTTATTGCCCATTCCCCAGTTTTGCATAACCAACACTGTTATATTAATATACTTTTTACCTCTGTGATTAACTTGTATCTAAGCCTCTGCCGACTGCCCCCTTATTTCAGTTATTTTGACATACTTGCATTTTAGCCAATCAGGGCCATCTCATAAGTAACTCCACAGACGTGAGCACAATGTTATTTATAATGGAACACATGAACTAATGCCCTCTAGCTGTGAAAAACTGTAAAATCATTCAGATAAGAGGCAGCTATGAAGGGCTTAGAAAGTAGAATTAGGAGCCTACCTAGGTTTAGCCTTCAACTAAGAATTACCAAGAGAACAAAGCAAATTTGATGATAAAAGTAAATTGGAAAGTTATTTAAAATGACATACCCTATCTGAATCATGAAAGTTTAATTTTGACTAGACTGTCCCTTTAATGTAATTTCAAAATACTAAGTCAAAATCCTACCAAAGTGCACTTTAGTTTTCTATTGTAATGTAAAATCTTGTAATCTCAACAAGTGGGCTGAATAGGGGCATTTCCTCAGCATGTCTGAAGTTATCTCACAGGTCTCAGTCTCTAAGCATTTTATGCTTGCAAGTCTCACTGTTTTATCTTGCAAAATAAAAAATGGTGAGTTTTTTTAAAAATACACAGTGCAATGAATGTTCTGATAGAAAGACATGTATGTGAAACTAGAAGCAAATGCAAGGTAAAGTACAACACAATATCATTTGTATAGTGCTAAAATGTTGCTATTGATTTTGGTGCTCTCTCATATTTGCTCTCACTTGTAAAATTCTCCATTGCAGGGATCCTTCTTACATTCTATGGCAGACATCTTGCTTGGACTTTTTTTTAAAAGTTTAAAAAGTTAGGCCTAAGTTTGATGCTGTAGGCTCTATCAGTAAGGACCCAATTATAAAAAAATTCCAGCTTGAAGTGAAGTCCCCGTGCAGGCTTCACAGAGGCAGAATTCACTGAATTCTTTAAGAAATGGTGTGGTACCTAGAAATCCCAGAGACCTAAATGTTGCCTCCCATAGAAAGTAATTACGCTTTCTGTAGTGCAGAAACTCATAGGGGAGAGTGAGGTTTAAGGGAGCACCCATCATTATATATAAAGTCTCAGTTTTAAGCAAGTTACTGACATTGTATATAAAGTCTCAGTTTTAAGCAAGTTACTGACGTATATACATTCTCAGTTTTAAGCAAGTTACTGACATGTTGGTTCTAGGTTAGTATAAATTACTTTCCTGCCAAATAAGTGTATTGTGAACATTGTAAATGAATATGCATAACACAATTTGTAAAATATACACAGAAAAAATTTAGAAAGTATGATTCTAATTTGTTAAAGTTTCACAGAAACAATCAAAATTGTGCAAACAACAAGCCTACATATATTGTTATATACAAAATACAAAACGCAAAATAAAAAGTACAAAGTGTAAAGTTTAAATATAATAAAAGCCAAAGGACAAGATCTAATTTGGAAATTAAAAAGCAAAAAGTGTAAATGCAAAACTCTTATTTTATTATATGCTATATTGTACTGAGCCTATCTCCGTTTCACAAGGAAATTCAAGGATTGCCCCATAGAAAGAGAGCAAAATTTACTGTACTGTTATTTAATATGATGCCATAGAAAATGACACATTTTTTTTATTCTTGCAATTTATATTATGACCGTAAACACCTTGAGATTTGTATATAAAATGTTTAGCTATAATTAATGAAACTACATTGCAATATAGGTTCATTATTTATTTTGCCCCCCTTTAATGCAATTTAACTCTGAAAATTGAGCCATTTCTTATACTTAGAACTTGAAATGCACCTGCTGACTTCTCAATGCTATCTCTGCTAGATATATTTCCCTAATTAGCTTTAACTTATAACTGCAAATAAATGCGTTTTATAATAACTTTATGACATTGGCTAGCCTTGTGGTCTGTGGACTAAAATGGTGGTTGGAGTTTGGCTACTAAAATAACTGCAGAAAAAAAGATGTTAATTTGTTTTAAAAACGTTTAGACTTGGCTGATATGTTATTCTATAGCAACACTACATAAATGTCTTGTAATTAATGTGTAAATGCAAGAAGGAAGAACATGTTTAGCACCTGCAGGTTTCTGTTGCATTATCTCTCTCCCTTTTCTCCTCTAAGCCAGTGATTTTTAACCTTTTTTTTGCCGTGGCACACTTTTTTACATTAAAAAATCCTGTGGCACACCACCACCCCAAAATTTAAAAAAAATCACACATTGTAGCCTAATACAGCATATATATATACACATACACACAAACACACACATACTGTATGTATTGTGCTGTTATGCCATGCCTCCTACAAACTACCCCTGCACTGGGAGTAAAAAACAAACAAAGTTTAAAAAATATGTCACACTTGTCAGTCTGCCATGGCACACCTGAGGATCTCTCACGGCACACTAGTGTGCCACGGCACACTGGTTGAAAAACACTGCTCTAAGCTATATACATAAATATATCTATATCAAGCATATCTTTGTACCATCTACCATATTAGTAGTGCTCTGCTGAACAGGTTTCAGGTGTGTTTATGTCCTTCTGGAGATAACTGCACACAATACACAAGATGAGGCCTTGCAAGTTGTGATGGAACCCGACTACCCCGATCCTTCCTGTACCTGGAACAAGCCGCTATGTAGTGGAGCAAAGTGATTTTAGCTGGGCCCACCCAAATAACTAGACATACTAGCATTCAGGTGAAAACAACAAGTACACTTTATTGGGAAAACACGCAGTTTATATACACAATCTCATCAGGATAAGAGCCTTATCAGTCCCCTAAATCTCCCGCCATTCCCGCCCCTCAAGACAGGCTGGCGCCATCCATAGAGTCCATTGTCCCATAGTCTCCAGTGGTATAAGGATGTTAGTTCCGGGGTGATCCCAGAGAGCGGCGGCACTTCCAGGGTGTCGTTGGGAAGCCCTTGGTCCCCAGCTGCTACAGTCCAAAAAGCAACATGATCCATGGCTGGGGGCCGGAGCTAGGGGTGAGTAAACGTACACCCAGAAGGCCACTGGGGAGAGGGGGTTGTAGAGGGGTCCAGAACCCCCAGTTCCCAAGGGAGCTCCCCTCCGGCAATCACCCCACCTCTTTCCCTTCCCAAAGGGTACCAATCCCCAAAAGAGCGGAGCATTGGGACAAGGGGCAGCCGGATCGACCTGGGGTAAGGGACACCGGGGATGTGGGACGATGTGGCTGACCGGCAGTTCCAGGGGCCCGGTCAGACAGAGGTGGACTAGGCAGCTAGGGACCAGCTCTTTCATGATGATGTGTAAACCATAAAACTAAGTAAATCAAAGGTCTGGGAGATAGCGGTTGCTCTCAAAAGGCCAAATCCACTTAGAAAGAGGAGGGGGTGAGGTAGTAGGGGGTGGAAGTTTAACCCCTGCAGCCCGATATCCGTGACAGCTCCCCCCTTAAAGTTCGGCAGACCCGGCTAGATCTACACACGGGTTGGCCTGGGGCTTTTGTCCGAGGAGCTATTTCATTTCAGTTTGCCGGGAGAGTCCATCAGCGTTTCCATTTACATTCAATACAGGCCGGGAAAAAGCAAAGTTGAAGGGCTGCAGGGCTAAACTCCACCACAGCAATCGTCCATTGTCCCCAGACACTCTGTTGAGCCATACTAGGGGGTTGTGATCCTTGAGAACGGCGAAAGGCCTCCCATAGAGGTAGGGCTGTAGTTTCTTAAGGGCCCACACTAGGGCCAGGTACTCCTTCTCCACCGCCATGTAGCCTACTTCCCTGGGCAACAGCTTCCAGCTGATGTAAGCTACGGGGCGGTCCTGCCCCTCTTCATCTACCTGGCATAGGACTGCTCCCAATCTGAACATGGAGGCATCTGTGTGGACACAAAAACGTTTGGTGGGGTCAGGAGGGGCAGAGATCAAGGCAGTCGAGGCTCTGGAAGGCAGTCTCACATTCTGTGGACAACAGGACCTGTCGGGGGAGTCGCTTACGTGTTAGGTCAGGCAGGGACTTGGCAAGGGCACTGTAATTAGGGACACATTTCTGGTAATAACCTGCGGTTCCTTGGAAAGCTATAACTTGGGTTTTGGTCCTGGGAGTGGGCAAGTTTGCCACTGCCTCAACCTTAGTTGACTATGGCCACTTCTTTCCGCAGCGCACTTGGTGGTACTGGACCTACAAGCGCCCGATGGTGCATTTGTTGAGCTTCAAGGTCAGTCCGGCAGCTCTGAGGCAATCTAAAAAGACACGTAGGTGGACTAAATGATCCTCCCAGGTGTCGCTATAGATGGTAACGTCATCCAGGTATGCGCAGCGCATAGTCCTGGAGGCCATCCAGAAGGAGATCCACCATCCTTTGGAAGGTAGCTGGAGCGTTCTTCATCCCAAACAGCATGACCTTGAACTGGTAGAGGCCAAAGGGGGTGATGAAGGCAGACTTGGGGACGGACTCAGGGTCTAAAGGGATTTACCAGTATCCCTTGCAGAGGTTGAGGGTGGTCAGGAAGTCATCGACTCAGGGCATAGGGTAGGTGTCAGTGGTGGTTCTGCCATTGAGCTTACGGTAGTCAATGCAGAACCGGGTAGTCCCGTCCCAACAGGGAGGCCCAGGGACTGTTTGACAGCTCAACAACACCTTGGTCCAACATTCCCCAGAGCTCACGGTGAATACTGTCCCTGACTGCCTCTGGGACCCTGTATGCTGCCTGTCACAGGGGTGCCTGCCCCAGGGTCTCAACTCAGTGTATGACCGCCGTGGTGTACCCCGGGACAGTAGAGAACATATCTCGTCTGTCCTCTATCATTTGCCGGACTTGCTCCTTCTGACTAGCCCCTAGCCTCTCGTCCAGTGGTATGTCGGCTTCATCTTGGGAGGCCCCTTCCCGGCTGGGGAGCTCCGGCATGGGAAGATTCTCTGAGTCCTCCACAGCCAGAGCACAAATGGCGGCCACATCCCCAGCCCTTTCTAGGCATGCTTTCAGCATGTTCACATGAAAGGTTCGGCGGACTCGGTCATCTAAACATTTAGCTGCTAAGTAGGTGGTATCTTTCAGCTGCTCTACCACTCGGTAGGGTCCCTGCCAGGAGGCCTGTAGCTTGTCTGTTGCGACAGGCTTCAAGGCTAGGACCTTCTGCCCCACATCTAGGTTTTTTTTACGGGCAGTCCGGTCGTACCACCGCTTCTGCCGGCTTTGATCGGTCTGAAGGTTCCCTCGCACCCTTTCGGCAAGGTCTTTCAGTCGGTCCCTGAACTCAAGAATGTACTCCACAACAGAGTGCCCTTGCTCCCCTGTTGATCCCTCCCAATGGGCTCTCACTAGGTCTAGGGGTCCCCTAATCTTTCGGCCATACAGAAGCTCAAATGTGGCGAATCCCGTCGATTCCTGGGACACCTCTCTGTAGCAAAGAGGAGGTGCGGCAGGTATCATTCCCAGTTCCTGTGAGAGGCCGAGAATGTCCTAAGCAACTGCTTTAGGGTCCCGTTAAACCTCTCACATAACCCATTAGTCTGGGGGTGGTATGGAGCACTGTACCCGCACAGTGTCCAAAACTGCCGGGTGATCTCCACAGTGAGCTGAGTTCCATGGTCAGAGATCACTTCCCAGGGAAAACCTACCCTGGTGAATATCCGGAGCATGGCATCTGCCACTGTCTCTTCCTGGATATTAGCCAGAGGGATTGCCTCCGGGTACTGAGTGGCATAGTCGACCACTGTAAGTATGCTCTTCTTCCTGTGTGGCTGGGCCGGGCCAATGGACCAATTATATCTACAGCAACCCCGCGTCAATGGGGAGGGGGTGCAAGGAGGCTTTAGAGTGGTCCCTTGTCTTTCCTACTCTCTGGCACACTTCACAAGTCTTACAGTAGTTCTTAAGTCTACTGTAATCCCTGACCAAAAGAAAGTCTGAGTTAATCGGTGGTGGGTCCTGGATGTCCGGCTAGGAGGATATCATGCCCTATCTGTAGCAGGTTGGACCAAAACTTCTTCTGTACCACCAGCTGGCGCTTGGGCACCGGCCCTTTTCTCCTCTCGGAGATCCAGTACAGGAGCCCTTTCTCCAACTGAAAACATTCTGCCCTGGGGGTTAGTCCCTACCCGATCACGGTAAGGGGCTAGGGTCGGGTTGCTAAGGGTCTCTTGGGTGAAGTCAGAGTGAGATGCCCAGGAGAGTTGGTCAGGGAATAGGATAGCAGTCAGGGTGGTAGATCTTACCTGGGTCCCCAGATCAGGTGTGGTGGCTTGGCATCTAGCTTGCTGGCGGGTGGTAACTGCAGCAACATCCTGGTGTTTATCTCCATAAATGCCAAGGCAAGGTGGCTGAGGTCATTTCCCAGTAAGACCTGAGCAGGCAAGTGGCTCATGACCGCCACTTCTATAGCACGGGGGCCGACACCCCAATCCAGGTGAACTTGTGCTGTGGGGTTCCTTAGTACGGCACCCCCAGCCACCCCAATGGCAAGTGTCCTCCCTGTATGGCCAGAAGTGGGGCCAGGTGTGGTTGGACCAGGGTGACTGTAGCTCCAGTGTCCCTTAGTCCCTGGGCCTGCTGCCCGTTGACTCTGACGTCCTGGCAATGGTGTTGGCAATTGTCACCAGTTGCGGGGTGCACTTCATGCAGGACCCAGGCTTCTTCAGCCCAGCCGGTGTAGTTGGTGGGATCCTCAGTGTGTATAGGCAGTGGGCTGCAGCTTGGTAGCTCCTGACAGGAGTACGGGTCCACTGAGCCGGAGTGGGATTCCTTGGCCTTCGCTCGGGGCATTCTCATCTCATGTGGCCTGCCCGTCTGTACTCATAGCACCCCTGGGATCAGCTGGGCCCGGAGGGGCAGACAGGTGCCGGCCGAGTCTGGGGGTACCAAGTAGGCGCCGGAGGGCGGGCAGAGGTAAGAGCAGAGTGGGTCACCGGTCAGGGCTCAGGGGTGGTCTGACACGGGCATCCAAGTATTGATCAGCCAGGACAGTCGCCCGGTCGGCTGTTGCAGGCCTTTTATCTTTGACCCAGTCCCGGACCTCCTCCGGGGAGTGGCTGTAGAAATGCTCTTACAAAATGAGCTGGGTAGCCTCTTTCAGGGAAGTTACATGGCAGCCAGCAAACCAAGAGTCCAAGGACCGGTGAACCGGTGGGTCCACTCGGTGAACGGCTGCCCCTCTTGTCTTTTTAGTCCTAGGAACTTCAGCCAATTAGCCTCTGGCGTGAGCCTATAGCGAGCAAGGATGCGCTCTTCCACCCGGTCGTAGTGCTTCTCGTCTCCTGGAGGTCAAGTGTGAAAAGCATCCAGGTCAGTAGAGGAGACACCCTGCAGCTCACACTGTGTCTCGAAAAGTTGGAGGTAGTTGTCGATCTTCTCACTGTCTTTGAAGGCTCGAAATTCCTCGTGGGGTACCTTTCTTGGCCGTGGAGGTGGATCCAGGGGAGCTCCAGCATCTGGACCTAAGTGGCTTCCATGACCATCTGCGTGATAATCTCTGCAGGTGGGTTAGTCCCATAGAGGGCCAGCCGCCACTGGATATCCCTCTGGAGGTCAGACATCGTAGTCTCCGGGGTTGAGGCCTTGCTGGGCCATCCGCTGCTCTGACCTCACTAGCTGGCTCGCTAGCCCGATCGCCCTCCATCATTTCCTTGATGATGGCCGCTTTAGACTTATGGCCGGAAATTTCTCCCGAGCTGCCAGCAGATCTTTCAATGTTTCCTTTTGGAGTCCAGCATTCTGCTCCATCCGAAGAAGTCTTTAGTTGGTGGTTTAGACGTTTCAGGGAGATAGAAGCATCCCACCGCTGCCAACTAATGTGACAGAACCCGACTACCCCGACTGGATAGCTCCGCCAAAGGATCCTTCCTGTACCTGGAACCAGCCGCTATGTAGCGGAGCAAAGTGATTTTAGCTGAGCCCACCCAAATAACTAGACAGACTAGCATTCAGGTGAAAACAAGAAGTAAACTTTATTGGGAAAACACGCAGTTTATATACACATATATATCTCATCAGGATAAGAGCCTTATCAGTCCCCTAAATCTCCCACCATTCCCGTCCCTCCAGACAGGCTGGCACCATATATAGAGTCGATTGTCCCATAGTGTCCAGTGGTATAAGGATGGTGGTTCTGGGGTGATCCAGAGGGAGTGGCGGCACTTCCACTGTGTCGTTGGGAAGCCCTCGATCCCCAGCTGCTACAGTCCAAAAAGCAACATGATCCATGGCTTGGGGCCGGAGCTAGTGGTGAGTAAACGTACACCGGGAAGACCATTGGGGAGTGGGGGTTGTAGAGGGTGGTCCAGAACACCGGTTTTCAAAGGAGCTCCCTTCCGGCAATCACCCCACCACTTGCCCTGCCCTCCCCAAGGGGTATCAATCCCCAAAAGAGCGGAGCTCTGGGACAAGGAGCTGCCGGAGCGACCTGGGCTAAGGGACACCAGGGATGTGGGACGATGTGGCTGATGATGATGATTTTTAATCCATGATGATGTTTAAACCATAAAACAAAGTAAATCACAGGTCTGGGAGATCGCGGTTGCTCTCAAAAGGCCAAATCCACTTAGAAAGAGGAGGGGGTGAGGTAATAGGGGTGGAGGTTTAATTTGTCTGCCACCTCTCAGGCGGCGGACTGCGATCAGCCCAATCAAATACAATCGGGTTGATTGACACCCTCGATTGGCCGCAAATGTGCAGGGAGTGGCATTGCACAAGCATTTCACTAGAAATGCTTGTGCAATGATAAATGTCAACAGCATATGCTGATAGCGATGTAATACAGTTTATATTCATCATTGTCTTTGAGAATGTTTGTTTATCTGCATATTACCATTATGTTTTAGTTTTTCTTGTTTGCCTTTGATTAATTTAATGTAATGGGTGCTTTCCTTTTCCCTTTCCTTAACTTTTTCCTTACCTTTTTCTTTACCTTTTTCCTTTCCTTTTTTTTTTTACCTTTTTTCTTTCCTTTTTCCTTACCTTTTTCCTATCCTTACCCTTTTTCTTACTTTATTCCTTTCCTTTTTTTCCCTTTCCTTTCCTTGGTAGGGTCCTTACCACCCTTCTCTGTTATATTTTGGATCCTCAATATATGACCTTAGCTAACATACTGCCTGGTTGGTGCAACCACTAGCTCGTAAGTGGTAGATTATGTTGTTGCTGTTGATTAAACAATTCTGGGTTTCCTAGTAAACTGTAGAAGTAGGTGAGTTAAAACAAAAAACCACAGGTGGCATTTTATGGAAGATCCATACGGTTCGATTTATTGCTGCTAGTATTTTATGTTTACTCAAAATATACTAAATTGATGTGTCAACTGCCAAATGTCAGCAAAAGTGGCTCATACATTAAATAGTAAATGAGTATTTACAAATCTGATTTAAATTACCAGTTAATACAGTAGGTTTGCAAAATCAACAAATACATGATAAAAATACAATGCAATAGTACTCAATTTATCAAGCCCTACGCCTCTCTGTGACTGCAGGCTCTCACAAGAGAACCTATAGTCACGATTTATCAATCAGTCACTCCTCCACCTCTTAGGTGGAGAATTTCAATCTCCCCAGTCTCATCCGACTGAGGAGATTGACAGCTTCTGTGCACGCGTGATTGGCTATGATCTTAAATTACTGCCCGCCAGAGGCGAGCTGGGCCAGACAGGGAAGAATATATGCACCCCTGTCCACCCAAGCTTGATAAATTGAGCCCTTAGTCTGAACTGACTTACTGTTGCTCTAGCAGTCATTTAACACCAGCTCAAGTTACCCTAGAAGATTTATGACATAAAGCTAGATATGCCTTCCGGTAGAGACCACACCCACGTAGGGCTGTGACAGGAAGTAATGGGCACTGCACAAATTAAGTTTAAAAAAGAACTAAAAGGTTAAGGGGCCTATTTATCAAAGCGTCAACTATGTTGCGTTCGCCGGCGTCAATACACTCGCCAGACATTGCTGCCGCAGACCTGAATACGTTCTCCTTATTTATAAAAAAAAGCCGTCAAAAACATGCACGTCAAGTACGGTGCGAAGAGCATCAGACTGGTGTTAACTAACAGTCATCAATGTTGCGGTTATTCGGGTTTTCCCCAACTTTATACCATTTCATTACTGTCCATGAACAAACACATTTCTCTAAAGCTAATCTTTTATTTTTCAACTGTTAATGTCCAAGAAATTGATTGATTTATACCTCAATAAACAATATCTCATAGAAAGTTATTTTATATTGATTTGTTATATGATACTTTCACAGAAATGAATGTGTATTTGTATTTCTAGGAGTCATTATTTTTATTTTTTAAATTATTATTATTGCTAGAATTTGTACATATATCCTTGCACATTCTTGTGTGTGTGTATATGTATGTATATGTATGTATATGTGTAATATATATATATATATATATATATATATATATATATATATATATATATATATATAATGTGTGTGTTATGTCAGAAATCTTTTGCAAACATATTAACATGTCCCTAAGTTCCTTTCTAAACAATGTTGTCTGCCATATCTCTGTGTTTATTTATACCACTATATGTATATATTGTAAATGTTTTATTATTCTGAGCAGGAATAATTGTGAATATAACGTAATCAGAGTATCATATGTATTTATTTGCAATCAATGGATATTTTAAAGTGATTGGGAAGTAAATATTTAAGTCTCATGATTCAGATAGAGCATGCAATTTTAAAAAACTTTAAAATTCACTTCTATTTTTAAATGTGCTTTGTTCTCTTGGTATCCCTTGTTGGAAAAGAATACGCACATATCCTACACTAGTGGGAGCTAGCTGCTAATTGGTGCCTGAACACATTTGTCTCTTGTGATTGGCTAAATAGATGTGTTCAGCTAGCTGCCAGTAGTGCAATGCTTTTTCATCAGCAAAGGATAACAAGAGAATGAAGCAAATTTGATAATAGAAGTAAATTGGAAAGTTGTTTAAAATTGTATGTTCTATCCAAATCATGAAATAATATTTTGGGGTTTCTTGTCCCTTTAAGAGCTGGGACAGTTTTCTCTCTGCACCTGTCTAACCCCTCCTAATTGCAATCTATTTTTAAAATCCACCCCTTCACATGTGTTATAAAATGGGCTGGCATATAAGATGACATTTCTTACTGAAAAAGAAATTCAAGAGAAGAAAGAAATACACTGAAAATAGCATGACAGTAAAGAGGTGAATTTAATTTCTGCTGCATCTGGATCATGATAGTTTAAAATTAGGTTGGATATCCCTTTGAGCTCTCAGTTTAAGATTATATTGAATCAAACATCAATTTGAATTTTAAAATCCTTGTCTAAAATATTACACTGTGTGTCCTAATGTCAGCATCAATGTTTATCTTTAATACTAATTTCACATATACATACTTTCAAAGTATAATACACAATGTAAAAAATGGCACTTACAAGTTCTGATGAGTGATCAATGACACAAGTATCGAGCAATTTGATTCGTTAGTGATAGTTTATAATGTGTATTTGAATCAGATTGGCAGATGTCATAAATCATGTGATTATGCATATTCCAATCAAAAGTGATGAAAAAATTCACTAGTGTGTGGGTTATTTAGGAGTTTGCGTCATAATTGGTGCAAAAAGTGTTGAGTCAAATATGGCGCAAAGTGGAGAGTGGGACTTGTATTACATGGCTTAAACATGGTGCACATAGATTTTTCACAAAAAATAAAAAGGAAGTTAGCTATATTATGTTGTGTATTTATTTAATTTTTATCTCTATATCTATTAGTGCAACAAGTTTGGGGCAAAACTTTGCACCAAATATGTAGCAATAATATTGTCCCCTTGCTTTGTAATGAGAGGCAAAGTTGTAGCATAATCTATAAGTAGTTATGTATTTTTCATTTTTATCCCTATATCTACGAGCAATAATATTGTTTGATTTAGAAAGGGTACACAAATTTAATAAAGTTTCTAATTTACTTTTATTATGTAATATACTTCATTCTCTTGCAGCATTGAATATAAGCTTTTCTGTGTTTTCAGACTCCCATTGACTATAACATCCGCGACCTGAAGGGTGGCGGATTGAAAACTAGGTATGCTGAATCGGGAAAGACGCAAGCATAAATGTAGAATTTTTGATAACTCCGTGAGAGCTTCAAATAGTGTCGAATAGGAGGGCAAATGATCACAATTCCACTCGAATACCATGGTTTTCAACTTGCATCGATCTGCGTCGGATTGAGATCACGGGATCGTATTTTACATCACAAATTTCAACATTTGCCGATCTTGACGCTTTGATAACTACAGCGGATCAATCTTGCGACAATTGCGACGCGGAATTCCAGCTTATTTTCAGTTGACGCTTTGATAAATAGGCCCCCATATCTTTTCAAAAGAATGAATAATACATATGGCAATGATTTCTCGCCCAACTGTTTAGTGCTTATTTACCCTTTAAATATTAAAGTTTATAATGTAATTTCTTGAGTCTGTAGGACAGGGTTGTCAAACTCATTTGAGCCACGGGCAATTTTCCATGCAAGAACAACTCACGCGTGCCTCACACTACCTACATATCTTGCCATTGCTATGCTTGTTGTTTCTGAATTGTATTGAGTGTCTTTTAATGTTATATTCTTTAGCAACACTAATCAATTCTTTGTAAATGACACCCCAGCTGTAGGGTCTTGGGATGGCATGGTGTAAGTCACCATATTTTTAACTTTCAGAACCAGGTAGTTCATACCACCCTTTATGCCTAATGTCATGAGTTTTTTTTCATTTAAAATAGGCCTTTTTTGGTCCCAACCAGTGAATCAGTAGGAATAACACCCTTTCTGCCTACCTTGTAACAATGGCTATGTGAATAATTTTTGTTCTGTACACCAGCCACTGGAAATGTCTATGGGCCTCAAACGTTTCCTCTACTTGTTGATTACATACAATATATTTTAATTATTGACTCACTTTAGCAGGGCCGTGGATAGAGTTGCCACCCAGCCAGGGCAAGGTTGAAAATAAAGATAAATAAATATAGAAATAAAGATGCTATCATGGTCAGACTTCTAAGTGTATTGGAATCTTAATATAAAATTATAAACCATTGGTCATTTAACATCAGCCTTAGCAGCTTTAGTTCCTTATTTATGCTGTGTAACTATTTATGCAAATGTATGATAGCGAGCATAGCCAGTATTGTTTTCCAGAAAAGGTGGCAACCCAAGCCGTGGATGCCTCCTTTGCTAGTAAAATTTTGTGATGGATCAGCACTGCAAGGTGTTTACCTGGTCTTTGGTGCCCATATTTATTAGTTTTATCTGTTCCACTTATCTGTGTCCATTAGGAAGTGGATTTTAAGACAAAAAATATTGTAGACAATGTTGCTATAACTGCTAGAGTCTGCCCTTCCTGGTTTACTTTAATACTTTTAGACCATCTCATCTGTATTATGGAGACAAAATTAAAAAGTTAATTATTTAAATGTAAATCTACCAGTTGGCTATGAAATGTTTTTTGCTGACTGCTTTGTCTGTCTTTGGAAATAACTGGGTTCTGGGGTTTAGCAGCCCTACCTACAAATCCCCCTTTTATATTAAAGCAGTGTTGTCACTATCAGCACAGAGAGACCTATCGGTAAGTACATTTTACTGTTTTACTTCTCACTGGTAGTTTATTTTTATTTCTTTATTTCCTTCTCTTTTTTCAGTATACTCCATTGTATAATGGGGGCCCAGTCTGTAGCTCAATTATATTTTCACCAACTTAAATGTGGTATGAGGAATTTGCTACTGGGATTTAAATATTCATTACTATGGCTTACTTGTGCAAGTGGTGTTAAACATTGTGTTTCAGTTTATATTAAACTAGATTGGTGTTTGCTATTCTCCAGTTTATCCTGCCTTCCCTTCACTTGCTTGGCTAATATTTACTCCTGCTTACTGTACAGAGACACCATAACTTTATTAACAATGCATCATCCTTTCCCTCACAACATCACATCTAACATGATATTGCTTCTTGTTTTAAGGAAAGACCAGCAAGCTGAGCCTCCTTCCAGGTTTGTATTGCAATGAGCTGTTATGTAACTTCTAAGTATATACCTCTTAACTTAGTAAAGTCACTGCTGGGTGTGCTTCATGTAACCACACACATTGTAACACTTCCAGTCCCTGAGTCATTTCATAACATTAGTGGACATGCACCCTGCCTTTTCTCCATCCTATTTGTCCTTGCTTATAGTAACCACAAAAAATACCTGTATACATACATGTAGTGCCCTGCTATCATTTTAAGGATATTCATAAATTCTGATGTCAACTAGATAAATTCCTGATCTATCCTGTGGACAGTGTGCAGATGGCAAATCTTCTGGTCTGTCCATGAGCATAGACAGAATTAAACAGATAATAGGTAATTGTATAACAGTGTTTCCTTTAGAAATATGTGCTAGATTATTTTCTGATTTGGATCTGTTGAGTTTTGTTTGGGCAGTGATACTTATGGACTTAAAGAGGTCGGTCTAATGATTTCACCACTAAAAATCAGATAATACCTGTGAGATCTCAAAGTTTTTGTAGACTGTGGGGATTTTTGTTGTATTTGTCTATTCAAATTTGAGAATCTTTAGACGTTGTCTGGACCATATGTTTGAGGAGTGTGTGTTTGTGTTTGCTTGTGTGTACAGTAGGTGTTTGATTGTTAAATACACTGTTGTATCCAGTAAATCACAGTCACTCATTCTACAGACTGCTATATATGAATGTTTAGTGTCGAGTGACAATAGGAAACTGGGCACCTGCCATTGACTCTATGCTATGCTGAGTGGTTACTTCCTTCATATAGACATGAACAGCAATGTATATGGGCACTGACTTCATATACCTGGTTACTGCAGCAAAAAAGTAATAAACTCAAACAGGAAAACTTCATATGGAGTGGGGAGAAAGATGACTGAAATGCGTTAGGATCTCTGTTTATTTTTTAACGGGGCAGAAAACCCCAACATTTTTCTTTCATGATTTGGATAGAACAGACAATTTTAAATAATTTTCCAATGTATTTCTATTATCACATTTCATTGATTCTCGTGTTATCCTTTGCTGAATGAACATTATTGCACTACTGGCATCTAGATGAACACATCTAGTTAGCCAATCACACGAGACAAATGTGTGCAGGCACCAATCAGCAGCTGGCTCTCACTAGTTTAGGATATGCGCATATTATTTTTTTAACAAGTGATACCAAGAGAACAATGCAGATTTGAAAATAGAAGTGCATTTAAAAGTGTCTTAAAATGACATGTTCTATCTGAATCATGCAAGTTTAATTTTGACTTCCCGATCCCTTTAAGCTCTGTGGCATTTGTTAATAAAATCATATTCTCAAGTAATTTACAGGCTAATAGTGATTAAAATGATTGTTTAAAAATGTTGATCCCCCATTTCAATGTCTCCTGTGTTGAGAAACTTCAATCAGTGGCCTGGATTCATTAAAGCTATCTGGGACTGCAATCTGCAACTGTAAGGTTTATCTAGTTTGTGAGGTCCCTCATATGATTCCATTAATGGACATAAAATGCTGAAGAATTTCATAATCAACAAATACATGATAACAAGACAATGCAATAGCACTCACTCTGAATTTTAAATGAGAAGAAGACAATTTTTTGTCAAATTTAAAAATGTATTTCAATTTGCCGGCTCCCAATATCATGTGACATTCATCAGCCAATTACAAACTCATATGTATATGCTGTGTACTCCTGCACAAGCTAAGAACGTGTGCATTAAAAAACAATTGTGCACAATTTGATAATGGAAGTAAATTGGAAAGTCTCTTAAAACACCACCCTCTACCTAAATCATGAAAATTGAATTTTGACTTTAGTCTCCCTTTTAAGAAAATATTCTGTAACATGAAATAACAAACTCTATATCTAGAATGAGAAAAATAAATTCTACAGGAAACCCGAATTTGGATATAAGTAAAAATATTTTAATAGCATCACCTTTTCATTTGCTTCAAAGATTGTAGACCCTTTGAGATGCTGTTTTACCTAAAATCCCTTCCCTTTTTATAGAAACAGCTTGCAGGAAACTCTGACCCTTATTACATTCTGTGGGTGGCTGTCTCTGTGAGGTCTCTGAGCTACTAGCTTGCAATCCACCTAAGATAATTGTATCTAGGCCACTGAGTTTGAAGCATGCACAAGCGAGTCAATGCTAGACATACAAGTTCCTGATCCAAGATTTTCCCTGATGACCTCCATACAGGGATTTCCTAATTGGCTGTAATTTTTTATCTATAAATATTCCCTCCTGGATCTAATTTTTCACTCTCCCTAATTTCCAGTAAAGGGAAAATTCTCTGCAGCTGCTGCTCAGGGGAAAATAGGTACAGTGAGAAAAATGTCACAAGGAACATCCTTCTCCCAATCCCAGTTGCACGTCCCAAGCTCGCTCTAATTTTATTTTGACTCTGTGTGGCACAGGTGCCAGAAGCCAAGCAGGAGAAAGACATTGGTCATTTTTATCTATGAGGTATTGAATCCATCCCAAAATGTTAGCCTCAAATCTGAATAATTGGAATAATTATTGAGCAAATGCAAATTTTATTTAATGTATATATGACTTATTTTAAATGCATTCCCAAATACATTATAATCCCATTGGTTACTTAATATCTGGGCTTTTAATTCTAGATATCTGACTACAGAAGCCAGAGCATTGATTACAAGGATATTGTTTGCATTGGATTTATGGCACCTCTGACAATCAGTGGGTACTAACTTACCTCTGCACTTTCCTCTACTAATGACAGAAATACATTGCATGTCCAAGCAATGCACAATATTTAGTCTATGCCATGGGCAAATAGAGATAATACTTATATCCAAACCAGCCGTTTTCTGCCAGTGTGTCAACTGTAGATTTGCATACATTTAAAAGTATCATGACCTGTAACCTAAAATAGAGAAAAGCCAGCACTCACTTATATGCACAAAGCTATGTTACAGGCCTAAATGGAAGAGTTAATTACAGCATCTGACCAAATGGTGATAGGCTCAGGAACTGCTCTCTTCTTACTTGAGCCTCTAACACACAGCCATGCTAGCTTGAACTTCAAACCAAGATGCAAACAAGGGTGATACAGCCTTTTGTAGGCACATACAAAACACAGATCTGGACTACACTCTCAATAGGATGTAATTATTTTTTTTTGTGCGTATTATTTTCCTATTTTTTTATTTTTTTTTATCCAAGCTTGTCTGGGCTTAAGACAGTTCACCCAAAAAAGTTCTCCCCTTTAAATTATTCCCAATGATCCTTTTAACCTGCTAGAGTGTATTAAGTAGCTCCTTTACTCCTATTTCAGCATTTGAAATAGCTGATTTAGCCTGTGGTATCGCCACCTACACTGAACAAATTAATACTGGAGTATAGGCTATTGAATAGCCTAAGTATACACAGCCAGCAGAAGAGATTACACTCTCAGTGGGATGAAGGATAGTTAAGTAATAAAATGATAATTTTCCATTGTTCTCTCTATGTATTGAACTTTGGTGTTCCAGCCAAATAAAAGATAAGGAAGCAAGTCTGTGTACACAAACTTAGAACATAATGAGATCTGATATCACCTTTAAGTTCAACCCATTGTAATAGGCTGTGGTTTCAAAGCACAAAATCAGCTACTTCATATACACAAATAAGCATGAAAATGGAATTTCTCAAATATTTTATACTCTGCAGTTGGTATAACAAGTCATTTAAAATACATACTGAAAAAACAATTTTACACTGTACTGTCCCTTTAACTACCTGACTCACTGGATATATACCCAGCTGTCTGAGTGCCCGGTGAGCACCAAAAGCTTTGAGTTTTTAAGGGTGTGGAATGTGTGCAGTTAATAAGCCAATCCATTATAGATTGCTGTATGAAAATGCCATCTGTGGCCTTATAAATCATTCTGAATCAGTTAAGATGACCTGAATTAGTTAAATCTGTTTTCTATACATATATTGGACAAGCAAGCTTTTGTTTTTTTTTTTTTTAAAGGAAAACAATATAGAGCTAGATTATGAATGGCGCACTAACTGTTGTGCCCAAGAGAAAAAGGGTTTATTCCAGGTCTTTGCACGTGTCGGAAGTAGTGCTTGTGTTACATGTTGAAAGTAAATGCATTTGTTTGAGTGCCATTGAATTTACCGCATCAGGATAGCGAGACTTTAGAGTTCTGGTCAAAAAATTGCGCAAACACATCAAAAATACATTGTACAGTTACATTCATAATAACACTGTCTCAAAAAAATAAGAAAAAGATATTGCATAAAAAAGTTAAAAGGGATCAAAGATATGAGGTCTCAGCTGAAAGGGCTTTACCATTGAGATACATACATATACATATCTAAAGATGGATATGTGTAAAAAAAAAAAAAATGCTAACATTAAGACAAACAAAACATACAACAGTAACATCCCTCACCCAAATCAATCGATAAAAACAGAGCAAATGTGGTAGACAAAGAATGATGTATGCTGGGACTGGATATATATATATATATATATATATATATATATGTGTGTGTGTGTGTGTAAACATAAGCCATATATATACATATATAGACACATTTTATATATATATATATATATATATAGACACATTTTCATATATATATATATATATATATATATATATATATATATATGTGTGTGTTGGCAGTCAACTCTCTCTCTCCCCCCTCTCTCTCTCCCCCTCTTTCTCCCCATCTCTTCTCCCCTCTCTCTCTCCCCCTCTCTCCCCCCCCCCCCTCTCTCTCTCTCTCTCTCTCCCTCCCTCTTTCTCTCTCTCCCCCTTCTTCTCCCCCTCTCTCTCTCCCCCTCTCTCTCCCCCCTCTCTCTCCCCCCTCTATCTCTCTCCCCCCTCTTCTTTTACTCTCTCTCCCCCTTTTCTTTTGCTCTCTCTCTTCCCCTCACTTTTGCTCTCTCTCTTCCCCTCTCTTTTGCTCTCTCTCTTTCCCCCTCTTATTTTCTCTTCCCCCCTCTATTGTGCTCTCTCTCCCCTCGCTCTTGCTCTTTCCCCTCTCTTATCCTATCTTTAGCTCTTTCCCATCACTTTTGTTCTCTCCCCCTCTCTATCTCTCTCCCCTCTATTTCGCGTGCGCGACCATGCCTGGCCCCGCCCCCTTCATGCCCGGCCTCGTCCCTTCACGGCAGACCACGACCCCACTCACGCTCGGCCATGCCCACTTCTGCCCGCACTGCAGATCAGGTAGGGACTCTAAGGCCAGGTGTGTTTGTCCTCGTGCTGTCTCTACTGCGCATGACAGCTTTGGACAAACACACTTGGCCTTTTATATTATAGGATATATATATATATATCTATATATATCTATACCTATATAATAATATAGATATATAGGTATAGATATATATTTTACAACAAAACAATATATAAAATTATTTATAGAAAATATTCTGCTATGGAATTCCTATATTCTGATATTGGAATGGAAAATATTCATATTTCATGCTGGGTTAGCGCACTTGAGAAAATGCAATTGGGTTTGCACTCAAGTATGGGTGTTAGTTTTTTCGCCTACTTATCAATATCCATTGAAGACTATGGGGGAATACATGAATGCGTTTGCAAATTCAAAGTTCGAATGTGCAAAAACCTTTTGCTTTCAACTTGTAATAAGCACGCTACCCAATGCGCGCAAGAAGTTTACTCCTAGCGAAGTTAACGCACAAGCAGGAGTGATAAATAAAGCTCCACTTTTAATTTAGCCTGCCCATAGTGTGCTCAATAAAAAAGATAATCTGATAGAAACAAAGTAAATACAGCATGCCATTTACCTTCTGTGCTTAAAGGGACATAAAACTAAAAAAATGTTTTTCAATATTCAGATAAAGTATACAATTTGAAATAACTTTCTAATTTACTTCTATTATCAATTTGCTTCATTGCCTTGTTATCCTTTGTTGAAGAAACAGTAATGCACTACTGGGAACTAGCTGTACACAGGTGAGCCAATGACAGGAGGCACATATATTATATGCAGCTAGCTCCCAGTAGTGCAATGCTTCTGAGCCTACCTAGTTATGATTTTCAACAAAGAATATCAAGAGAACGAAGCAAATTATATCATAGAAGTAAATTGAAAAGTTTTTTTTTTTAAAATGTCATGCTCTGAGTTATGTAAGAACAGTTTTGGTTTTCATATCCTTTTAAGCAGCAAAAAAGTGAGTGTATTATGTGGATTGTATTTATAGACAGTTATTAGTTAGCCCCCTTCGCCCAAACCGACGTAGATCTAAGTCATGTGGTGCAAGGCCCAGTGTACTGCATAACGTAGATCTACATTGAACCTTTAGCAAGCCCATGCAGTCTCACTTGCTGTTTGGGAGTTGTAGGCATCTGCCTTCATATGGTAACAGAGGACTGATCGTGCTCCATTACCATACAATTCTAAAAACAACACACAAAAATCAAGAGGGGGCATTCTTACAACAAACAGATATATATATATATATATGTGTGTGTGTTATAATTATATATGTATATCACAAATGAATGATTAAATGATTAATGCTTATCGGTTCCAAGATTTAGTCAAAATAATAGTATATGAGGATATAAAAAGATATAAAAACCAGATATGCTAAAAAATGATGATGCACAAACAATAATAAAAGTCCAAATAATGACTGGAGTCCTCCAAAAAGTGATTCTTTAGGTTTGGCTGATCTCCTCCTCCCAAACAAGGATGTAATGGTTCTGAAATGACAAGCAAAATAGAGGGGTGCCTCGTGTGTATCAGTATGTTCAGGAAGTGGCACATAACAGATGTGGAAAGATACTCACATTTGCGTAGAGCACCCTCATGTGCTGATAGTGGCCGGCTGATAGATTGGGTGTATCAGCTCACCCTCTCCCGGTATCAGGAACAACCTGCAGTGTTGTTGAATTTGCTCAAGTCCCAAACAAAAACTGGCAACACCAAGGTTACTAGAAGTAAATTAACCGAACTGCTAAAAGTTAAAGTATTTATTTAAAAAAAAAAAGTGTTTATCGGCTCTCATACTTGGCCGTTCCATCCGGCACCTGATGAAACGGCCAAGTATGAGAGCTGAGAAACGCGTTGGATTTGTTTAGGGCACTGCACAATACCCCCTTAAATACCTGCTGCTTTATGTTTTTAATGTGTTTTTAAAATAAATACTTTTTCAGGACAAAAATAACGACACTTAATTCTGAATTTATGTAGCCATACACTATGCAAAATGTTAACAATCCTATGCCTTAAAATCTACACTCAGCTGCAGGTCTCCAATCATTTGACATTTTCCTGCTTTACTACTGGCCTTTCCTCCGCTTTGTCCTGCTGCTGCAGCTCTAAACTGTAGCCTTTAAAGGGACATTCCAGCCAAAATTGAAATCCCCATGGATTTCATTGTTGAATAGAAGCATTTTTGTAATATACATAAAAGATATATATATATATATATATATATATATATATATATATATATATATATATAAGCTATAGGTGTTTCAAAAGTGTATTTAAGTATGCACCATGCACTAGCATTTTAAACACAGCATTTGCTCAGAGAACCTAAGTTGATTGTTTCATCTTGCATTGACTCAATTTGTTAATTGCTTACATGATACAAGCCCCACTGGCGCTCTGAGCAAATGTAGTATTTAAAATGCTGGTGCTCTGAGAATGTCTAGCTAAGCATCACGTGCACATGCAAAAAAAAATGTTAACACTAAAACAGTAAACTTTTACTAGAATCATTTTTGCTAATACATGTATATTGCAACTATGTTTCTATTCAAAGCTGTAATGAATTTATGTTCATTTAAATTTTGACCGGAATGTCCCTTTAAAGTGAATGTAAATTTTGATGCTTAAGTGCCCGGTTTTTAAAACTTTGATTAAAAACAGGGACACTTTAATTCATCAAAATTTACATTTCACTCCTGTTGTGAAAAAAAACTTACCTTTTAAACTTGACAGCAGCTCCAGCTTCCTCCGGTCATCGCAAGCCATTTCTGATGTCAGAAATGATGGATAGGTCATCCTCCAATCACGGCTCCCCCCCCCCCCCCCCCGGGGGAATCAGTGTCTGATTCAATGCCGTGATTGGAGGAAGCCGGATTCATCATTTTAGACCCAGGAAGAGACCTTGCGACGGGTGGATGAAGCTGGAGCTGCTGTCAAGATTAAAAGGTAAGTTTTTTTTCACAGCACGAGTGAAATGTAAATTTTGATGAATTAAAATGCCCCTGTTTTTAATAAAATTTTTAGCATCAAAATTGACATTCACTTTAAGCAAAACATACAGCTGAGGTTGAGATTTTCTACTTGCCTGCACAGCTCTCTAGAGACACCTAGTGAAGAAAGTCCTAACTGCAGCTTTAATGTTTTCTCTCAAGATAGATGAATAAGAAAAGCTTTTTGGATTTTTGGTTGTCATTTTTATATGCAACAGTGCTCCCTACAATTTTTGAGTACTTTTTTTATATGGTAAATTGCTACAATAAATTAACGGATTACTGTATTCTAAATGTGTGCAGGATTCATACTTTAAGGTGTGAAATGTTTATTAATATGTGAACTGAGAAACAGAAAATTCACGTGAAAAGCTGCTTAAAAATGTACCTCTGCTAGATTCAAAGAACCGAGGAGTTTATAAGTTGCAAAACTAAACAAAATAACTAGGGTTTCTTAGGGATTGGAATGGACTCCAAAATGCACTTCTCCCCCTCACCCGTTCATATGTTATTCTCTAGAGCCTACTAGCTAAGGAATGGAGAGATGAATGAAATGTAGTGAATTAGATGCCTACAATCACATTGATGTTAGAAAGGCTGGAAAACTCTTTAGAATAATATTACAAACTATGTTGTAAGAAAACCTCAATTAAAATGGAAATGTATTCAATATGAAGTCAGTGGAAAGGGAGTTGCAGCTGCTCTCTGGTTGGAGAGAAAAGGACTACTAACACCATTACCTGCCAGAGGAAGCATGCTATTCACTGCCCTTCAACCAAGTAGCATAATCAAAGCACCCATTGATATGCAGTATATGGATATGTCGTCAAACACATAGGGTATATATCCAAAATATTCACAATGTAATACAGACCACTTAGTCTATGTATTCAAGCTTGTAAACATCATGGCTTTTACCATTTAAGATAAAACAAAAATGTAATACTGTGTTGGTGTCTAAATGAGCCCCTTCATTTAACAAATGTTATGCAAATCAGCCATTAATTCCCTGATAGGCAACAAGCTAAAATATGCATCCCAAAAATGAAACTATAAAAAGTCAGTTTACCTGTAGTCTATTTCACTGCAGTCTAGCAACCTTCTACCTCTAGCAGGACAAAATGTTGCTAGACTGCAGGTGGCTTCTGATTGTCCCAGAGTGTGGGTTGTTTCTTCCCCCAGCCCTGTAGTACAATCTGAGGTGCTGGCATATTCATGGTACTGTGGAAGGACACCACTGCCAGCTTTGAACAAACCTTTCCTGGAGTCACATTGCTAAAATAAAGGTGATATAAATGGACATCCTTAAAAGCAAAGCATTAGAAGCATGATTCACAACCATGCCTTTAATTAAAAGTGTGAGTGTAGTGACCTCTGTAAAAGCTTTCCTATGTACCTATTTTGGCTTGCTCAGCTTCCCTATAGTCACCACCATGTTGCTAACTAGGGACCTAGGAACTCTCCCTAACTAGATATGTTAGCACGACAGCCTGTACTGCAGCAGTCAAGGAACTGGCCAGTGGTACTCTGGCCACAGTAAGCTCTGCCTTTCATCCAGTGAGAGTAGCAAATATGCGGCTGACAAAACTACTTCATGACACACCTGGAAGAAAGGAAGCAGAGGAACCTGAATTGGTGAACCTAAAAAGCCTAAATGATTCTGGAATTAAATCTGCCCAGTTGTGGCTACCACAAAGTACTGTAACACCAAATTTTTCTTACAAATGTAGGATCTTGGTACCTATTATACATATATGATGTAGGTAGCACTATTTATAAACATGTTAATAAATCTCATTTTAATCTTTATTCCGCTCCTGAATTTAAATTCAGGCATTTCACATTTGCTTTGAGATTTTGTTTGGTTACTGGGAAAGGAATCAGCTACAATTGGGAGGTGCTTTCTGACAAGAATGTTTCATTTTGGGCATGCAGCGCCTCAAATGTTTGTAATATAAGAGACACCCAAACACACACACAGGAAGGAAGGAGACATGTATAGCTCTATACTACAAGATCATTTTTTGCTCTACTAAATATAAAATGCAATGTTCACCAAGGTGGGTGCTTTCTGGGTTACTACAAAACAAGGATGTGAAAGCATTAATAATTCCAATGCTTGTCTTGTTATTTCTTTCATTTCATATTGTTGGCATTTAAATCGTGTGTACATTTTATTCATTGCATCTCTTAGAGATCATTTCATTTACATTCAGTCTGTCTTTCTGTCCCTTGTGAAAACTACATTTATGTGTAACCGAATGAGTTTCTGCATGTGAATGCTGCATCAGCATGACTCATAACATTTATATCTATGGCTTTGCATGAAAATTGTTTTAAAAACTTGATGACAAGGATGGAACTTGAAGTCTTTAGCACTTTTTTTTCAACAAAGATATTTTAAGCAGTGACCTTTCTTCTTGGTTATAACTAGGCATAGTAACATGGAACTAGATTACCCATCATGAGCAAATGATTGACATTGACCCCTTCCTAAGGCTATATATTGTAAAATAGCCAATACAGTAGATGGTATCAACCACTAGGGGGCGCTAATGTTTTAAAAGTTAAGAATAAATAGTGGTATTCAATGTTAAAAAGATACAATAAAAATGTAGCAATCCAAATTAATTTTGATACAAATTACATACAATAGTGGAAACTCAAATGTCCAAAGCACAACCACGATATTAAGTCTAATGTCTTAGAATATCACAAGCTTGCAGATAGAAACGTCAGATTACTTATGTGACACCATCTAAGGCTGCTCTTTTTTTGTTTAGAGCCATATTGATCTGTAAAATAACCACACCAGAAGGCGCCTCATGTGCACACCAGCAGATTTGTATACAACCATGTAAAAATAAAACACAGGGGGCCAGATTGCAAGTAGAGCAATATTTAACGCTTCCGTTCTAGTGTTAAAACTGCGCTAGAAGTAAGCTTTTTGCGCATGTCAGATTGCGCTCATATTATGAGTTGAAGGTAAACTGTTTTCACTCGTGTGCTAACCCGATGAGCGCAAAAAGCTGAACTTAGAATATTGTGTGTGATAACCTATTCTCCCATAGAAGTCAATTGAGCAAAAAAAGTGTGTGGGGGGGGGAAATTAACACCCACGTCACATGCTTACCCGAACCCATATTCTCCAAGTGCTCTAACCTGACATAAAAGTATGAATATTTCACATTCCAAAGTTCCTCACATAGAAGAATATGTTCTTTTTATTCATAAATACATATTTCTACATAAATCAGTTTTTTTGGTACAGTCTCTCTCTCTCTCTCTCTCTCTCTCTCTCTCTATATCTATATCTATATATATATATATATATATATATATATATATGAATATCTATTTAGAAATACAACATATTCCCCTATGTGAAGAATGGAATGTGAAATATTTACAGTAAATACATAGTTAAAAAAATATATAAACACAGTCCAGCAATTGCACTCTCTGGATTTAAATCATAGCAAACTTTATTGTGAACGTTTTTGGAGCATTCACTCCTTCCTCAGACAGTCTGAGGAAAGAGTGAATGCTCTGACAACGTTCACAATAAAGTTTGGTGTGATTTAAATCCAGAGTGCAATTGCTGGACTGTGTTTATTGAAAAGTTTTTGCACCCTGGTACTTATCCTATGAGCGAGTGGGAGTGCGCCTTTTCACCTATATTGAAATATATATATATATATATATATATATATATATATATATATATATATATATGTGTATATATATATGTGTGTGTGTGTGTGTGTGTACATACCTGTATGTATTTATATGTGTATATATATATCTGCAAATACATATATACACATATAAATACATATGTATACACACACAGTTATACTCATAATAACATCATCTAATAAAATGTATTAAAAAATATTGCACAAAAAGGTTATAAGGGCTCAAAGATATGAGGTCTCAGGTATAAAAAAAAATGCAGGCAAAAGGCTTTAACATAGAGATACACACACACACACACACACACATATATATATATACATTGTGTGTGTGTGTGTATGTATGTATCTTTATGTTAAAGCCCTTTGCTTACATTTTTTTTCTAATACCTGAGACCTCATATCTTTCAGCCCTTATAACTTTTTTGTGCAATATTTTTTTAATACATTTTCTTCATAAATGTAAAGAGTCCACAGCTGCATTCATTACTTTTGGGAATTCAGAACCTGGCCACCAGGTGGACGCAAAGACACCCCAGCCAAAGGCTTAAATACCCCTCTAACTTCCCTCATCCCCCAGTTATTCTTTGCCTTTCGTCCAAGGAGGTCGGCAGAGAACTGTCAGAAGTTTTCGATAGTCTCTTATGGAGTCTCTTATGGAGGGTAGTACTCTTCGGCATGGGACTGGAGTTTAAAGTAGTCTTGTCAGCCTCTCAGTGAGAGCATGGGTGAAAGTTAGAGTCCGGAGATGCAAGGAGAGTCTTTCTGCGAAATCATTCCGACTCATATTAACAGCTCCACAAGCAATCGGCGTTGACGAGTTTCGCTGCCTGCTTTTTTCTCTCAAGACCATGGCAGAAGCGACGCTACTATCTGTCACACTTGAAGGGCCGTGTTCCTGTTCCACAGCGTAGATTCCAGTAAGATTGTTTAATTTTACTTTTATCATGGATGTATTATAATTACAACTATTTATCTGTGAAGGGCTACAACCTTTCGGGGATAACTTTAACATAAGGTCTCAGTGAGGCTCCTTTTTGTATCTAAGAATCAAGGGTTAATATCTCCTAAAGGGGGTTATTGAACAGGGGGGTTTATAACCATGTTTGATATGTGATTCTGTCTGCTACTGTGTAGTGTTGCTTCGGCTCATGGCTATTTTGGAACATAACGGCCTATGTCTAGTGATGGAGCCTTTACGGTCGGGCGTGCTTTTGCATGGACTGCACGGTTTACCTTGTGACTCCATTTCCGCATTCCTGACCGTGTAGCAACGGAGAAATCCTGGTGTCTGGTTCTCTGGAGGTGGTGAGTGCCCCATTGGGGGTGTAAGGTGCCGTTTAGATATTTCTTATTGGTCCATTTTTTATTCTGTGTCCCAGTTATGGAGGATTCTGATTTTTAGGAGACGGATGTCTCTGATTCAGTTATGTTCCGAATGCCGTTTTAGAGTGCTCTGTTCCTCAGGATCGGGAAATCAGGTGCCCACTGAGCCATCTACCTCTGGGGATTCTATTTCCCACGAGATGATTTCCATACGACCAACTCTTACTACGCATGCAGGTAACCCAAACGCTATTTATCCTTCTATGGAGTGTGGCCTGTTCCCACCGGAGGTTACGACACGGTTCCGCATGGCCATATCTTTGGCACTGGCACATCTGCACCTCCCAGGAGTGTGCTTAAGATATTGTCCGTGTTCTGTTAACTGGGGCTCGTCAGGTGTGGGATCCCCTGGTCAAGTTCAGCCCTCCGGGTAGCAACTGCCCCTGAGGCCTCAGGGGGTCAACCTTCGGGGCCGGTGGTTTCTTTTGTTCCGGTGGAGGTATGTTGCGCCTTTCGTTATAGACTGGTGCGCTTTCGTGTTCTACTAGGGCACGTTTTTGGCGTTGCTGGAGAATCCCACTCTTAATGGGTCTGGGGATTCTCAGTCTTAATCTTCAACTGGCTTGCATACATAGACATAAGGGGATGAAGTAATCTTCTTATAGTCTTTGTTATTTGTGTATCCTTTTCCAGTTCTGAGCTTGGAAGTCTTGGACTCCTGTTGGGCTGGTCCCGCGGGTCTGTCAGTTCTTCCTGGGCGATAACCTACGGGTTGCCTTATCTTTTATTTTCATCCGGTGAGGATGATTTTTATTTGGTCTAAAGCTAATGTTGTGGTGTGTTGTTTCCTTCGGGAACTTACTTCTATGGAATTGATACTCGCGATTTTGTGGTCGCACTGTTTACAAAAGTCTGTCTGACTGTTTTTTATCCCTCCATCTCAGGGGAGACTCTATGTGGCCTTGACAGTGCTGGGGCCCTTGGTTTCAGGCTGGTCCTGACTGGGTACAAATCCTTCTGTCTTTGAGGCCTAGTTCATACATGTGGCACCTTTTTATGTCCGGTTGGTCCGGTGAGGGTGCCTAGCGATCACAATATGGTTTGTGTTGTTTACTTGTTTTATTTTACAAGTTTCAACTAGCATCCTGAGAGGAATTGAGGGTCCGTGGTTGCTTAGGGGCATGGGGGATTGGTTCAGTCCTCATTCGCCTTTCAATCTAGTGGGCCGGGAGATCTGCTCAGTCGTTTCCAATTTTCCGGGAACTAGAGTGTTCCTTCCCGTTGTGGGTTGGAGGCTTGGAGGATTTAGGTCCTTCATACCGCCGTTCTTACAGTTTTGCCTTTCATGGTCTCTTTGGAAGTGTCCTTTTAGGACTTGTTCCTTTTAGAGGTTCTCTTCCTTTGGGTCGAGACTTTCTGGACTTCATCCTTTTTTCTGGCGGCTTTTGCAGCTTAATTTTGAATGCTGTGACGCTCTGTATTCCTTCTGGTGTTAGTCGTCTCCATGTCAGGGGCGACAGGAGGTGTTGTCTCTTTTTCCAAGCTTTTTGCTTAGGGGATGTTTTTCTGCCTGGGTTCGGGATGCTTTGCATTCTTCTCCCTTGGGTGTGGTCCTCTGGAACGTTAATCTGAAAGGATTATGGAGACTAGCCTTTCTTCTACTCTTTCGGGTGACTCTGTTCTCATTCTCATTTCGCTTAATATTGCCCTTGGGGCCTTTGGGCTCTAGAGGAATTGCGTGACTTTGTCGTGGCCTAGCACCTTGTTGGGGGGTGTTGACCTCCGGATAAGGGTGTTCTCTTCCCTTTGGGCTGGGAATTACGAGTGAGTCCTGTACCCGTTCTCCTGGTTTCCTGGTTCTCCTCCCCTGTGAGGTCTGATTGCTTCAAATGGGGTATCTTGTGTTCCCTGGGGGTGTAATTCGTTCTAGGACGATTCTGGGTCCAGGGTTCTTGTCTTGGATCCTTCTTGGATGTCTGGAGACTTATGATCCTGTGGACTGGTTCGGGACGACCTAGTTTTTTTCAGGGAACCTATGTTGCGACATAGGGGCTAGCACATTGGGTTTGCAAGCAGGAAGGCCAGAGTTCACATCCACCTTCGGGTACTGGTTATAAACTTTAAGGCCTGACTTGTCCTTCAGATGGAGTGTGCTCCTCTCATGGGGAGATTTTTCTATGTTGGGTCAACAGTGGTGTCTGGGTGATTTTTTCATTCGGTCCGTGTTTTGATCATACTATGGCTTCATGTCTTGTGGACATGTACGCTGTTCTTATCTGTGCCCTTCCCTTTTGAGGGGATAGTTTGTCTTCCTTATGAGCTGAGGTTTCCTCTCGCTGGAGGGTCTTTGTCCTGCCCTTTGTGTAGGAGGTTGGATCAGGTAGCTTATTTCTGTGAGGGGCAACATCTGCTGCTCTGTGGGCTCTGTTCCACCTGTTGGAATTTGATCTCTCTACGTAGAGACCGTCTAAGAGAGCTGTGACAGGTCTTCCTATGGATCTATTACACTTTTCTCCATGTTCAAGATTTGTGGGAAAGACTGGTGGCTCTTAGTTAGCCTGCGACGTTATACGCTGGTTAGTGGATACTTAGCAATCTGAAGGATCCTATCTTCAGCTGCTTCTGCTTGCCCTGCAAGTATTTAAGTTTCAGAGTCATTTTTACATGACTGCAGCGTGCAGTGTTTTTGCTTTAGGTGTTGTTCGTCAGACCTATCTGAGCTTGCTGCATGAGGTTTCGTTTCTGAATATTTCGGTATTCTGAGCTACCTTTTTGCGACTTGGGGACCTTCGTCTTTTTAGAGTGTGGTTGCACTGTGTTAGGGGAAGATCCTCTTTGTTTCAGACTCCTGGCCTTATCCCGTGGTTTCTGTATTTCTGGGGTCTGGGCGTTGCCTCCCCTTGTTTCTATGAGACTGGTGGGTCTCTGTTGGTTCCTTATGCTAACTGGACAGCTAGCTCAGCATACTAATGCATTGTGACTACTCTGCACTGTAGCAAACCGAGGGTTGCAAGTTCAATCCCAGGTGAGGTCTACTCAGCCTTCCTCCTTTTGAGATTGATAAGATGAGCAGCGCCTTGAGTCCCTTAAGGGGGATTAGCCACGCTTTAGAAATACATTCATGTTTTCTCAGTGTATTTTCTTCTTTGTGAAAGAATACGGTAGCTTGTGCCCTTTCTTTAGTAAGGGGTGTGTTTGGAGACCGACTGCTGGGCGATGGTATCTCCTGGAGGCTGTTGACTCAGTCGAGTCTAGTTTTTGTGGTCTCTAGCAAGGCATGTGGACTATCTGCAGGTTCTCGGCTTCGGACAAAGCAGGATTTTGTTGGGTAGGGGTTTTCAGGCCTGGTGCCCTCAGGTTGGGCTGCCTCTTGTTACCCTCCCGTTTTTACATTCAGTGTTCTCTATAGCTTGGATATTGTTTTCCCAAAAGTAATGAATGCAGCTTCGGACTCTTTCCATTTATAACATAAATTATGCTTACCTGATAATTTTCTTTTCTTCAGATGGAAAGAGTCTACAGCTCCCTACCTGGATTTTTCTGTGGGGCGTCTGTTTTTTGTTCTTCTGGCACCTTTTCACCCTGATATTTCTTCTACTGTTCCTTGTTCCTCGGCAGAATTACTGGGGGATGAGGGAAGTGAGAGGGGTATTTAAGCCTTTGCCTGGGGTGTCTTTGCCTCCTCCTGGTGGCCAGGTTCTTATTTCTCAAAAGTAATGAATGTAGCTGTGGACTCTTTCCATCTGAAGAAAAGAAAATTTATCAGGTAAGCATAATTTTTATTATTGTTTTTATGAGATGATGTTTTTATGAGTATAACTGTACTTTATAATGTATTTTTGATGTGTTTTGGGACACTTTTTTGTTTTGCAAAACAGTTAACAGAGCTGAGGACAATGTAATCATTCTAACGTCAATTGCACTCAAGTGATCGTGTTTACTTTCATATATGAGAGGAAAACCCAACGCGCACAAACACTTTATACAGTGTGTTCTATTTTTGCATGGTTGTTTTACAAATGTGCTGATGTGCACATGAGGCGCCTTCTGGTGTAAAATGTTGTAAAATAGACCCAAATATATTCCTGATCCCCTACATGTTAACCTAAAGCATTTCTATGTTGGTCCAGCAGACTAACACTGAAGTGAGATATAATGTGATAATGACACTGTATCCCTTAGTCAAAGAACAAGAGGGGGCACACACAGAGGACATACACAGAAGTGAGGCATCACATTCACTCTGACATGTGTTGTTGTTCAACCACAAATACTCTCTGGAACACTTTATTATAAAATAGGCAAACTCGTAAGAGGCTTTATGTAAATCTTGGCTTGCAACCTATGGTTATAGATCCAATACAGAACAATTACACAAGGCAATCTCTAGTTACATAGGGCCAACATAATTATCCTATTAGCTGAACAAACAGTTTTTATTAAACATATGAATTGTTATTTGCATTAGTGATACATAGATGTAGAATATTTTGTGTGATTACATACAGCTTTTCATTTTATTGATTGTTCCACTTCAATTCTCCTTTTACTACATATTGATGTTAATGATGTTGAGTTTAATAATTGCCCTCTACTGTATTATGTTGAGGTTAGATTTTTTCTTGCTTATATTGGACCTATTGGTTAGTGTTCTTCTCTGTTTATGAACAGCCAAAAGGTGAGCCTCAAGGAAAGGGTCTTCTCCAGCCCCAGAGGTGTATCCTCAAAAGGCAAAGGTTCCCCTCAATCCCAAGGGGTGAGACGCTCACCAAGTGCTGATCAGAGCATGGAAGAAAGTCCTAGCAAGGTGCCAAAAAGCTGGAGTTTTGGAGATCGGAGCCGTACACGGCAAGCTTTCCGCATCAAAGGCTCAGCATCGAGGCAGAATTCTGAAGGTGAGAGATAACCCAATTAACATTCTTTTAAACGTTCTTTTAAAAATTCAATACATTAACCGTTTATCTACAAAGCATTTGCCTATACATCATGAATCAAAGCATCCCTTAAACAAGCCTTTTCTCAACCTTGTATATAGATTGACTTAATTTGCTTTAGGACTACACAAATGCATTGTCAACAATTGCTTCAATAATGCTTTCACTTATGTAGCCCTACCTAACCATCAATCTGGAAACCATCCCCAATGGTACACTGATATAGCACTAAGTATCAAGTGACTTGCTTAAGCAAAGTTTAAATCTACTAATCCTTATCAACCCTTTGATCTTTAGTTTGCAGGTGTAATATAATAACCCCCTATTAGCAAACATAACAGCAGAGCTAGTTTTAAAACCAACAACCACAGAAGCAATATTGCACATAGATTTGATGTCAGTTACATTATACACACAGTTTCTTTACCTTAGAGATAACCTTAGTATTCCCAGCCTTCATTAATGCTATTTAGTTATGAGATTTAATACTTTAATTCATGTACAATGATAAAAGTGAATATATAATTCATTCTAATCTAATTAATGGGAGGTTTCTCCCCCTAGAAGTTAGTCTTCCTGGAGAAGAAGTTCCCGAGGACAATAAAAGCTGCAATTGTGAGTTTTTATCGGATGATTTGACTCCTGGACTCAAGGTCTCAATCCGAGCTGTTTGGTGAGTGTCTAAAGGAAGATTAGTAAGTACTTTTAATGATAGACGATTATGTATAAAGACACTTATGTCTCGTTCAGGAATGACTAAAGCTTGATGTATGATGCATAAGGAAAAATGTAGGTTAGTTTGACTTATAACAAAAATCTTACATTGTTTTTTTACCAAGTATAATGTTTTTTTATGTTATGTGACCATCTTATCGGCCTCTGAGGATCTCAGTAGACCTTGTTTACCATAACGTATCTGTGCATTCCTAAATAGCGTTATTGGTAGAATGGTAAACAAGGCTTGACATTTATAAATCATATTTACTGAGATTATCAGACATTGGCGTTCTAGTTTCTACTTGTTTTTGTTCAATCAGCATAATGCGATTTCTGGTAGCCAAGAGGAAGTTCAAGGAAAGTCTCAGACCCTATGATGTGATGGATGTTATAGAACAGTACTCAGCTGGACATTTGGACATGTTGGCCCGGATAAAAAATCTGCAATCCAGGCAAGCATCCTACTAGTATACTATTTATTATTTTTTTAAAGAAACACTCACACACATACATAAAAACATACACACGCACACCATGTAAGACTGCATTTACTTCAATCACTTTCCAAAATGTTGTTGTACCATAGTAGCCAGGTCAGAATGATTTCATTGTGCACACATTGAAAGGAAATGTTCTCATTCATATTAGGTTGTATACAACCCTAATTATATTTACTTGATAGCTGTTGAAAAAAATGTTCAAGTGTTTGAGATTTTAACATACCCTTAATAGTCCAAATTGAATAATGGCATACAAGAGATTCAGTAAAGCAGATGAATACTGAGGCTATGCTGTGCCATAATGCCCAATGCCCAGACTCTAGAATGTTTTGCAGTATCTCAGTTCTGAAGCATATCTCATAGAAAGACATTTTTGTGTGAAGCCTTTAAACGGCATTGTCAGAATCATGTTTTACTTTAATGTATATGTGTTTAGCTGTGCATGGCAGTGTGTATGGGTGTGAGAAATGGATCATTAGGTCACATAAGTATGACCAGTCATTGAGGCATCTTAATAGTGTTTACAATACAGAATCAGATAAAGTACTTTTTCACACTTTTTTGTTCCATCCTTCTGTCTCTACCAACCATGGGTTAGATTCTGTACAAGATGCTATTGATAGCAACCGAGCCAAACAATAGCAGCCTAACAGCCGCTCACTTGATCCCCCTGCTGAGCCTTTTAAACTGCAAGATCAGATGCACCTAACAACTGTTTCCCAATGGCTCTATTACTGTTAACCCTAATTCCAACTCCCCCCCTCCCCAACAGAACGTAACATAAAATATTACTTTCCTGATTTGGCTTTACTAATTCCCCTACTACACTTAGCCCTAAACACAACCCTTCCCTATTAGAAGGTACTATAATGGCTGACCAAATCGTCCACTGCTACTATCTTAACTACAGCCATCCTGTTAAAATCCCTCTTATAACTATAAACAACCACACAGCACCACCCCTACATTATCTATTGCCATTGGTAACCATCTTTCTATGAGATTCCCTCCACCATTGCAAATATTCCATCAATACTGAAACTACTAAATTACACCAGACAAAACAAATTAGCATTACTTAAAGGGACAGTTTACTTGAAATGTTTTATTGTTTAAAGAGATAGATAATTCCTTTTATTACCCATTCCCCAGTTTTGCATAACCAACACAGTTATATTATTATATGTTTTACCTCTGTGATTACCTTGTATCTAAGCCTCTGCAGACTGCCCCCTCTTCTCAGTTCTTTTGACAGACTTTCATTTTAGCCAATCAATGCTGACTCATGAATAACCACACGGGAGTAAGCACAATGTTATCTATATGACACACATGAACTAGCGCTGTCTAGCTGTAAAAAACTGTCAAAATGCACTGAGATAAGAGGATGCCTTCAACAGTTTAAAAATCAGTTTGAGCCTACCTAGGTTTAGCTTTCAAAATAAATACTAATAAAACAAAGCAATTTTGATGATAAAAGTTCATTGGAAAGTTGATTAAAATTGAAAAGTTTAATTGTGTCCCTTTAAACAAAGAACTCTTCAGTCCCCTGAGGTTCATTGAAAGGCCTTTTAGTCTTATGTCTTTTGTGACTAATCCTTACCATATTCTGGTTCTTTGAGATATATATATATATTACAAACCTGGCTACTTAGTTTAACTAACCAGGATTGTGTGAGGGAGGGCGGTCAAAATTGAACCTGCCCACTATAGGTGAGGCACATAATAATTTACTATAGTAGCAGTGTTTATCATGGTAGGATTATTGAAACATCATGGTTAGGTGTATGTCAGGGGGTAGACTATATTACGTATAACTCGTTGCAGTCCATCACGAAGTAACACCCTAGAAAATGACAAATATTGTGATATTTAACCCTTTCACTGCTGGGTCATTTCCCACCCCTTTGTTAGAGATGTTTTCAGTTGTTTGGCCCTCATTTACACGTACATTTAAAAAAACAAAAAAACATCTGTGAGGTATCCACTCAAATTATACCTCCTTTTTTTTCAGCAGACCAAGCATTTTTAGAAAATAAATATAATAATATGAGAAAAAAAAACACAATATAAAATGTAAAAAAATTAACTTTTTGTGCCATTTGATGTGGTGTACTTAATAAATAGTAGCATAGGATAATTATTTTCTAATTTTTTTCAAACATACATTTCATTTCCCCACATTAGTTCACCTTTCTTAAACAGCAAAAATTATGATTTTATCATTTTATTTTTGCCACTATTCACCATCTTTCAATTTATGCAGATGATGTGTAGGTATATAATATCTAACCATACAAATATTTTACAAATTTAAATTATCAGAGGGGTGGTTTAACCCATTTTTTTATGTTCCTATCCCTGTCCAAAATCACTCTGCATAGCAAAAAATATTTAAGAAACTAACCCAAAAACATGAAATAGTTGAACCAAAGGCCATCCTATATAGAATTCCATAAAATATCACCTATTTTTACATCCCTTAAGTTATCCCATATATTTTAATTGTCACTTTTTTTTTACTGTCAGATTATCAGTCTTACTATAATGATCACTTCATAGCTATAAGAACATGAAACCCCTTATTTGTATTGTGAAACCTCACTCTTTCAAGTATGGGGTATTATGATATGTTGTAATGGTGATGGGGTAATAAAGGCCTCTTAAAAAACACCAGAAACCAGGTATTTGTCATTGTTGTGACAATCAGCTGTCAACGTGTGGCCACAGGACCCCGCATTTAAAAGCCCAGAATTGTTCCTTTCAATAATGGGTCTCAAGTTTATGTATTAATCATGGAGGGGGCAACATAAGGGATATCCCACCCACTTGATATTGTTCCATATGCTTATGGTTGTGATAGGTGATCATTGTTAACACAGTGGTCAGTGGATAACTACCAGACGGACATCTTACCCTTTTTTTTAAAGAGCCTCCTTGCCACCTGCCTTCCTTGTGGTAGTGAATATTTTAGGGTGCAATGGTTCCCTTTATAGCTCAGATGACTGTAAAAAGCACTAAGTATACAGGTGATTGCTATTTCTATGGCAGTCACCCTGTTATTTAAAGAAGTATGAGACTTCTCATTTGATTATGGGCAATCTCCTCTTTCAAGTGAGGGGTATAATAGGTTGTATGAATGTTGTATGCTGTCTTTGGGGAGGATAGGGGCACCTTTATGGCCACTATCCCCCATACAGTAAAAACATTAGGTAGGTGATTGGGTCTTGTATGGGGGGAGGGGTCGGGGGGTCTAAAAATCCCCCTCCCCCCTCCTCAAACACAGTATAGCTATCTACTTGGGGCATATGATGACCATTATCATGGCGATTACCTGAAAATTAGAGAGGGCTGTGACCCCTCATTTGAAAGAGGAGGGTAAGAACGTTCAAATGAAGGAGTCACTTGTCCCTCTAACCCAAACAGGAGGGTAGATAGGGGCTCAGTTTGAGCCCCCCCCCCCTCTGCTACAACAGCATTTTAAATGCTGCTGCAGGTTTTTGCCATTTGTACAGCAAAAACTCCAACTTTCAGGCTAAAGTGTTCTTTAATTTGAAAAGGCAGACCCCCCCTTTTAAATGAGGGGTCAGTTGACCCTCTATCCCAAACAGGGGGGGGGGGTATAGGGGCTTAATTAGAGCCCACTCAGTTTAAAATGCATTCTTAATGCTGCTGCAGGTAATTGCAGTTTTTAAAGCAATCGCCTGCAACTTACAGACTCCCTTTTTTCAAATGAGTGGTCACTTGTTGTTGTAAATGGCGTGGGAGCTGTGATATGGGCTTCCAAATCCCTCTTTCCTTGCCCCCTGGCCAGCTGTCTCTCACTGGGCCTGATATTCAAAACATCGCCGCTCAGTCGAGAAATTCTAAGAAGTATCTTCGCTACAGTAAGGCCCTTAAAAAAACAATACAAAAACTTTTTTTAACTTGAGAAATGTTTATGTTACTCTGTAGTGGTCTTTATGTGAAACAGAGTCTCCTTCATTACAATACAATTTCTTAAAAAAATCTTAAATATTTTGTGTGATTTCTCTTCATGACGGCAAGGTTTTGAATATCAGCTTTGTTGGTTAGCCCCTCTCCCTTGTGACATCACCGTGGTGCCGGTGGTGACATAACAAAGCCTACAGGAAAGAGATAGCAATAGGCAAGGGAGCTGCTTTCTTCTTTCCCCATGTGTAGTGAGAGGGTCAGGTATGTTTGTAGCTGCCCAACTCCCTCCCTTCCCTCTTATTATTGTTATTATTATCATTATTTGTATAGCACCGCAAAATTCCGTAGCGCTGGGTACAATGATAGGGGTATACAATGACAAGGATTTGTGATAAAATACAAAACATAACAAAACTAAAAAAAATCTAGTACAGGAGGAAAAGGGCCCTGCTCCACAGAGCTCAAAGTCTACAGGTTTATGGTGCAGAGAAATAAGGTTGGGGTAGCTTGTCACATCGATTGTAGCTGCAGTAGTGAGTCAGACAGTTCAAGAATTATTTTGGTTAGGATGAGAGATGGAGGAGAGATGGTAAGCCTCTCTGAATAGGTATGTTTTCAAAGAGCGCCTGAAGCTATACAAGATTGGAGACAGTCTTATGGAGCAGGGTAGAGAGTTCCAGAGGACAGGAGTAACACGTGAGAAGTCTTGGAGACAGGAGTGGGATGTAGAGATAACAGGAGTGGAGAGAAGTAGGTCAGAGGTTGATCGAAGAGGACGGGATGGGGAATATTTCAAGATGAGAGAGGAAATACTAGGAAATAGGAAAGTATAGTTGGGAGTTAGACTTTTGAGTTCTTTGTAAGTTAGGGTTAATACTTTAAATTGTATTCTGGATCGTATGGGGAGCCAGTGTAGAGACTGGCAGAGCGGAGCAGCTGATGTAGATCGGCGACTTAGGTGGATGAGTCTAGTAGAAGCATTCATAATAGATTGGAGGGAGGAGAGGCTGTGTTTTGGAAGGCCATTTAGAAGTAGATTGCAATAATCAATGCATGAGGAGGGAATGAATGAGTGTTTTTGTAGTTTTTTGAGTAAGGAAGGGACGAATTCTGGAAATGTTGCGTAGGTGTGAACGGCAGGATTTGTCAAGTGCTTGTATATGTGGGTTGAATGTGAGTTCTGAGTCAAGTGTGATCCCAAGACAGCGGACCTGGGGTGAGGTGTTGAGAAAAGTCTCCAACCATCAGAGAAATGTCAGATGTTGGATGTCTCGAAGAGCGGGGAATAAGAAGTAGCCCAGTTTTGGACAGATTGAGCTGGAGGTAGTGTGAAGACATCCAAGAGGAAATTGCAGAGAGGCAGTTGGAAATCTGGTTGAGTAAAGAGGGAGAGAAATCAGGAGAGGAAAGATAGATTTGGGTATCATTAGCATATAAGTGGTACAGGAATCCAATGGAGGCTATAAGTTTTCAAAGGGAGGATGTATAGAGAGAGAAAAGCAAGGGACCCAAGACAGAGCCTTGCGGTACTCCAAATGAGAGAGGCATAGGATCAGAAGATATGTTGTTAAAGGAAACTGAAAACGAGCGATTTGAGAGATATCAGGCAAACCAGGAGAGGGCTGTGTCTAGGATGCAAATTGAATGTAGTATTTCTCTTGCAAGATGTATCGAGTCTACGGATTCATCCAATACTTGTGGGATATTCTCCTTCCCAACAGGAAGTGGCAAAGAGAACACCCACAGCAGAGCTGTCTATATTGCTCCTCCCCTAAATCCACCCCCCAGTCATTCTCTTTGCCTGTACTCATAGGAAGCTGGTAAAGTTTAAGAGGTGATAGAAATATTAGTTTAAAGTCTTCAAGCAAGAATTTTTTATTTTCTAAATAGTACCGGAGTGTGCTATTTTTACTCAGGCAGAGCATGGAAGAAGAATTCTGCCTTGAGTCTGACGATTTCTGCAGCTGTAACGGAGATCATGTTTCCTTCCCACAGAGGTCTGAGGAATACAACAGATTCTTCAGTGTGGGGAGAGGTTTGTTCCTAGAAACGTTTTTGAGGTATGTGCAGTCTAATTATTTCTGAGGAGACCAGGTTCAGAATTTTAGACCTAAAAATGCATACTAGTGGGGCAAGTATAGTCCTAACAGAAAGGGGACTAGTCATGTGTTCTTTATTTATGCCTAATGCACTCATGGCTCATGTACTGAAAGAGTTCCATGTGCTAACGTTTAGTGGTACGGTGCTTATTAGTGTTGGGTGAGACTCTGTGATTACCGGGCAGGATGTTTTCTCTGCTCATTTGTATAGGGGGTTCCACATGGCTAGTGTTTTACAATCACCGCTTCCCATGCGGTCTGACATGGCTGTTCCCCATCGTCGCAGATGGGCGGGGCCTATTTTCATGCCTTCAGTGCGCAGTGAGGAGACGGAGGAGACGGTCACAAGCAGTAGCTTCTCCAGGGGCTTGCGATCTGCCTAATTGTACCAGAGTGTTACTGGTGGTTTATTAGAAGGGCAGGTAGGCGCCACAGTTCTGTGTTATTTGTTTTAGGCACTTTTAATTACCGGATGTGATAAAATCGCCATAAGGGGTTAAATCTGGTCCATACTTGGGGTGCAATACCATATAGCCCATAGGTACCTTCCATAGCAAAATTGGCCATTTTCATTAACGTTTAGGCACTTTTGCAGTTTTTGTGTACATTTTATTTTCTTAAAGGTACAGTAACGGTTTTTCACAAATCGTTTTTTCTCAAACAATAAAGGTTTTCCAAGACTTGTACTGTGCTTATTAGTCTGTTCAACATGTCTGACATTGAAGAAAGTCAGTGCTCCATGTGTTTAGAGGTCGTTGTGGAACCCCCCCTTACATTGTGTCCTACTTGTACCGATAGTGTGTCTAAAGATGATTCTCAGTCTGAAGAGAACCATGACATGCCACCTAATGATTCTCAAGTGTCTCAACCCATTACTCCTGCACAAGAGACGCCAAGTACTTTTAGTGCGTCTACTTCTTTTACTCTACAGGATATGGCGGCAGTAATGTCTAACACCCTTACAGAGGTGCTGTCTAAACTGCCAGGTTTGCAAGGTAAGCGCAGTAGGTCAGATTTAGAGACAAATGCTGACCCTTCTGATGCCTTAGTGCCTATTTCCGATGCCCCTAAACTATGCTCTGATGTGGGGGTTAGGGATTTTATGTCTGAGGGAGAATGTTCAGAATCAGGGAACCCAATTCCTCATATTGACTTGGACACTCCGTCCTTTAAATTTAAATTAGATCACCTCCGCCTGTTGCTCAGGGAGGTTTTGGCAACTCTAGACGATTGCGATCCTATCACAATTCCCCCAGAAAAATTGTGCAAGATGGATAAATATTTAGAATTGCCTTCTTACACGGCCATATTTCCAGTTCCTAAGAGGATTGCGGAAATTGTTAAGAGGGAATGGGATAGACCAGGTATACCGTTTTCCCCCCCTCCTAATTTTAAGAAAATGTTTCCAATATCTGATACCATGCAGGACTCCTGGCAACTTGTCCCTAAGGTAGAAGGAGCTATTTCCATGCTAGCGTACAACAATTCCCATTGAGGACAGTTGTGCTTTCAAAGACCCCATGGATAAAAAATTAGAGGGTCTTCTAAAGAAATTGTTTGTCCAACAAGGTTTTCTCCTACAGCCGACGGCCTGCATTGTTCCAGTAACTACGGCACTGGCTTTTTGGTTTGTCGCCCTGGAGGAGTCTCTGGAAGTTGAGACCCCCTTAGAGGAAATTCTGCACAGAATTAAGGCCCTTAAGTTGGCTAACTCTTTTATTACTGATGCTGCTTTTCAGATTGCAAAATTAGCAGCAAAAAATGCAGGTTTTGCCATTTTAGCACGTAGAGCGTTATGGCTAAAGTCTTGGTCTGCTGACGTATCGTCTAAATCTAAATTTTTATCTATTCCCTTCAAGGGTAAGACCCTATTTGGGCCTGAACTGAAGGAATTAATTTCTGACATTACTGGAGGTAAGGGACATGCCCTGCCTCAGGACAAATCCCTTAAGACGAGGGGTAGACAAAATAATATTCGCTCCTTTCGAAACTTTAGAGGTGTTTCCTCCACGCCCGGTTCCTCTGCTAAGCAGGAAGAGAACTTTACTCCATCCAAGTCGGTCTGGAGACCTAACCAGGCCTGGAATAAAGGTAAACAAAACAAGAAGCCCGCTGCTGCTACCTAGACAGCATGAAGGGGCAGTCCCCGATCCGGGACCGGATCTAGTAGGGGGCAGACTTTCTTTCTTTGCTCAGGCTTGGGCAAGGGACGTACAGGATCCCTGGGCATTAGAAATTGTGACCCAGGGATACCAGCTGGAATTCAAGGATTGTCTTCCCAGGGGAAGATTTCATCTTTCTCGCTTGTCTGTAGACCAGACAAAAAGAGAGGCGTTTTTACGCTGTGTAGAAGACCTCTACAC
Organism: Bombina bombina; assembly: GCF_027579735.1. Lineage (NCBI taxonomy): Eukaryota > Metazoa > Chordata > Amphibia > Anura > Bombinatoridae > Bombina > Bombina bombina. The sequence goes on along the minus strand of NC_069499.1, from coordinate 986,504,373 downwards.
CATGGGTGTAATTTGACCAAAACTGGAACATTGGCAGGGGTTTTATTCAAATCTCTTCGTGGTTCCCAAAAAAGGAGGGAACCTTCAGACCAGTTTTAGATCTCAAGTTTCTAAACAAGTTTCTCAGAGTCCCATCGTTCAAGATGGAGACCATTCGTACGTTATTACCAATGATCCAGGAGGGTCAATACATGACCACTGTGGATCTGAAGGACGCGTACTTTCACATTCCTATTCAGAAGGATCATCATCAGTTCCTGAGGTTCGCCTTCCAGGACAAGCATTATCAGTTTGTGGCTCTTCCCTTCGGGTTGGCCACGGCTCCCAGGATCTTCACAAAGGTTCTAGGGTCACTTCTGGCGGTTCTCAGACCGCGAGGTATAGCAGTGGCGCCCTATCTGGACGATATCTTGATCCAGGAGTCAACCTATCTTCTGTCCAAATCTCACACGGACATCGTGTTGTCTTTTCTAAGAACTCACGGTTGGAAAGTGAATGGGGAAAAGAGTTCACTAGTCCCTCTAACAAGAGTTCCATTCCTGGGTTCTCTACTAGATTCAGTACACATGAGTGTTTCTGACGGAGGTCAGAAAATCAAAGATTCTAAATACTTGCCCAGTTCTGCAGTCCCTTCACCAGCCAACAGTGGCGCAGTGTATGGAAGCTATCAGCCTAATGGTAGCGGCAATGGACATAGTGCCGTTTGCTCGCTTTCATTTCAGACCACTACAACTGTGCATGCTCAGGCAGTCGAATGGGGATTATGTGAATTTGTCTCCACCAATAAATCTGGACCAGGAGACCAGAGATTCTCTTCAGTGGTGGTTGTCTCAAGACCATCTGTCCCAGGGGATGTGCTTTCGCAGGCCATCTTGGGTTGTGGTAACGACGGACGCCAGCCTGCTGGGCTGGGGTGCAGTCTGGAATTCCCTGAAGGCTCAGGGTGTGTAGACTCAGGCGGAGTCTCAACTACCGATCAATATTCTGGAACTGAGAGTGATATTCAACACGCTTCAGACACGCTTCAGATTCATAAGATTCCAGTCGGACAACATCACGAATGTGGCGTATATCAATCATCAGGGGGGAACAAGGAGTTCTCTAGCAATGATAGAGGTATCAAAAATAATCCGATGGGCGGAGTCTCACTCTTGCCATCTCTCTGCGATCTACCTCCCAGGAGTAGAGCACTGGGACGCAGATTTCCTAAGTCGTCAGACTTTTCATCCAGGGGAGTGGGAACTACACCTGGAGGTGTTTGCTGCTTTGATTCTTGAATGGGGCACACCGGAATTGGATCTGATGGCATCTCGACAGAATGCATCAGATATGGAGTAAATATCTTTATTGGTGCGAATCCAGAGGTTACTCATGGAGTAAAGTTCGGATTCCTAGGGTTTTGCCTTTTCTCCAAGAAGGATTGGAGAAAGGTCTTTCAGCTAGTTCCTTAAAGGGACAGATTTCTGCTTTGTCCATTTGCTTCATAAGCGTCTGGCAGATGTTCCAGACATTCAGGCCTTTTGTCAGGCTTTAATCAGAATCAAGCCTGTGTTTAAACCTATTGCTCTGCCATGGAGTTTGAATTTAGTTCTTGAAGTTCTTCAAGGGGTTCCATTTGAACCTATGCATTCCATAGATATTAAGCTTCTATCTTGGAAAGTTCTGTTTTTAGTAACTATCTCTTCGGCTCGAAGAGTTTCTGAATTTTCTGCTTTACAGTGTGACTCACCTTTTCTTGTTTTCCATGCGGATAAGGTGGTTTTGCGTACCAAACCTGGATTCCTTCCTAAGGTTGTTTCTAATAGGAATATCAATCAGGAAATTGTTGTTCCTTCTCTGTGTCCTAATCCTTCTTCCAAGAAGGAACGTCTGTTGCACAACCTAGATGTGGTTCGTGCTTTAAAGTTCTACTTACAAGCAACTAAAGATTTCCGTCAAACATCGTCATTGTTTGTTGTCTATTCTGGAAAGCGGTGAGGTCAAAAGGCTACGGCAACTTCTTTCTTTTTGGCTGAAAAGCATCATCCGTTTGGCTTATGAGACTGCTGGCCAGCAGCCTCCTGCAAGGATTACTGCTCACTCTACTAGAGCAGTGGCTTCCACATGGGCTTTTTAAAATGAGGCTTCTGTTGAACAAATTTGTAAGGCGGCGACTTGGTCTTCGCTTCATACTTTTTCCAAATTTTACAAATTTGATACTTTTACTTCTTTGGAGGCTATTTTTGGGAGAAAGGTTTTACAAGCAGTGGTGCCTTCCGTTTAGGTACCTATCTTGTCCCTCCCTTCATCCGTGTCCTAAAGCTTTGGTATTGGTATCCCACAAGTATTGGATGAATCCGTGGACTCGATACATCTTGCAAGAGAAAACAAAATTTATGCTTACCTGATAAATTTCTTTCTCTTGCGATGTATCGAGTCCACGGCCCGCCCTGTCTATTTAAGACAGGTAGTATATTTTATTAAAAAACTTCAGTCACCTCTGCACCCTCTCCTTTTTCTTCCTAACCTTCGGTCGAATGACTGGGGGGTGGAGTTAGGGGAGGAGCTATATAGACAGCTCTGCTGTGGATGCTCTCTTTGCCACTTCCTGTTGGGAAGGAGAATATCCCACAAGTATTGGATGAATCCGTGGACTCGATACATCGCAAGAGAGATAAATTTATCAGGTAAGCATAAATGTTGTTTTTTAGGAGGAGAGGATGGTCAACTGTGTCAAAAGCAGTGAACAGGTCAAAAAGAATTAGTAAAGAGTAGTGGCCTTTTCCTTTAGCTGATAACAGGTAATTTGTTACGTTAGTAAGAGCGGTTTCTGTTGCGTGTTTAGAGTAGAAACCAGATTGTAGTGGATCAAGTAAGGAGTTAGTTGTGAGAAATTGAGTCAGCCGATTATAGACCAATCTTTCCAATAATTTTATCCTCCCCTCCCTACCCTCTAATCCACTCGGATACTCGGATCCCCTCTCCCTCATCCCCCCTCTCTGCCGCTGTAATAAAAAATGTTTTGTATCTTAGCGATCCCACTCGCTCCCGCCTCCCTCCAGCAAGGTGCCGCCCACCTGCCTCCCTCCTAAACCTCCCGGCGCTCTTATTTTTTTTCTGTAGCGTAGCAGTCTCACCCGCTCCCTCCCCCATCCAACGAGGTGCTGCCCACCCGCCTCCCTCTTAACCCTCTCGGTGCTGGTCATCTAGCGCATTGTCTTGTGCACAGCCCCAGTCGGCGGTCACTGAACCTTACGGCCAGGTATTTTTGTCTCGTGCTCCAGTCGTTACTGCGCATGACTGCATCAGACAAACATACCTGGCCTTTTACAATATAAGATAGAAGTAAATTGAAACGTTTTTAAAATTGTATGCTCTGTATAGATCATGGTAAAAAAAATTGGGTTTCAGAACCCTTTAAAGAAACAGTGACAATTGTAATGCTATTAAAAACTCTTAACTTTAATCAAAGTAATACATATTAAATCAAATCCAACTACTTGAAGGAGTGTGTAATTCAAACTTCTAATCATCTTCCAGTTTTGTCCTGTTCTAATTATAATATTACATTTATGGCACACAGTGGCTAGACAATCTTTAGGTAAAATGTTTGATAATATAGTCATAATTTGACTATTGACCTACTTTGGCTTTGATTTGTATGTCAGGAGGACTAAGAGAGGTCATTGCTTACATAGGTTTGTATTATAAATTTTAGGATGTGATGTATTGTTTCCATATAGTACATTTTCAGCAACTACAGAGCAGCTTGAGGCTTTACTAAGTAAGAAATGAATGCTGAAGACAAAGTAGCACCTACTAAAACATGGAGGATCATACTGGATTTGCTCAAAGGGGCACTGTTTCTGCACCCATTGCTCACTGACCTGGCATCTGTGATAAATGCTGTGTATCTTGTGATTTATGTTGTTTCTTGTCTTATTGTGTTTTGTCTGTACAAGTTAAACATACCAAACTCCTGACACTTCCTTCCTTTCACCATAATGGACAATTGTCTCAATACTGTGTCACAATGTTCCCTCCACTGCAATCCATAGGAATATATGTTGATGTATATCCAGTTTATAAACCAGGATATTGCCACATATATACATGCAAATATATTCCAACAAACAGAGTTTACAATTTGGTGTTGATGCAATTTATTTTCAGCTGAATGGAATATATTTTCAGATTCGTACAATTTCCTTTCCTTCTTTTCCCTACGTTGCTTCATTATGCATTTTGCTGGTGTTTTGTTTTTTCTATTTACTTTGCCAGGATAGATATGATTGTGGGTCCCCCACCCACTTCAACACCCCGGCATAAGAAGTATCCAACCAAAGGATCAATGCTTTCTACCAAAGAATCACCCCAATACTCTCCTAGGTTAGGATCCACCAAAATGCCTCTTTGTCTGGACTTTTATTTTATTTTGTTGATGGCGAACCCCTTCCACTCAGAAGTGTGTGATGGCATCTAAAACCTAGGTAGCTCTTGGCAAGGAAACATAAAGCCTATGTCCCTGGCAGTTTAGACTTTATTCTAAATGTCCAATTACATCTCTGAAGAACTCCATTCCATCTGATCACATACCAAGGATGCCAGAGTAAACATGGTTAACTGTTTTGGATAACCCATGCCTGTATGAAATGTTATAGGCTTAGTAATCTGTTTTGGGACTATTGATATTATTAATGAAAAAATGTTTAGATTGGCAGCTGAGATTAATACAATATTTACTTCACACCAAACATGAAAAGAGGTTCAAGTGACTGCTGACCAGAACTGCGATAATAACGTCACAAAACCTCAGTAAAGTAGAAAAAGGGAGGACTGTAATCTTCTAAATGTTAAATTAAGCTGTAAGAACTGGCAATAAGGTAGAACTATAGTAATGCCAAGTCTGTATCATTTATGACAAAATAATTGTAAACCAGGAGAAAGGAAACTGTTATGATATTTATTTAAAGGGACATTGTACTGTAAAATTTGGGTATAGGGATATAATAGGGATATTTCAGCCAAAATTGGAAACCACATGGGTGCATTTCGGTATTGAACAGAAGCAATTTTGTAATATACATGCATTAGCAAAAATGTTTCTAATAAAAGCTTTAGCTGTTTTAAAAGTGTATTTAAGTATGCACCGTGCACCAGCATTTTAAACACAGCACTTGCTTAGAGAGCCTGCTTGCACCATCTGGTAATGACTCATTGGCCCATATTTATCAAGCTCCGAACGGAGCTTGAAGGGCCGTGTTTCTGGCGAGTCTTCAGACTCGCCAGAAACACAAGCTATGAAGCAGCAGTCTAAAGACCGTTGCTCCATAACCTGTCCGCCTGCTCTGAGCAGGTGGACAGACATCGCCGGAAATCAACCCGATCGGGTTGATTGGCACCTCCCTGCTGGTGGCCGATTGGCCGCGAGTCAGCAGGGGGCGGCGTTGCACCAGCAGCTCTTGTGAGCTGCTGGTGCAATGTTAAATGCGGAGAGCATATTGCTCTCCGCATTTAGCGAGGTCTTGCGGACCTGATCCCCACTGTCGGATCAAGTTTTTTAACATTTTTAACACTAAAACAGTGATAACTTTTAAAACAGAAGGGTGTGTATCTAGTAACACACAACCGGGCGCTAACACACAATAATATTTAGAACAATATTGGTCAGATTAAGCAGGCATTATAAATACACAGAGATTTTTCTCGACGCAAACACAATAATAATATAAAACAAAGGAAAAGAAAGTCCATCCGTTGGAATAATAAAAGTCTGTATGTTGCTTACTTACAGCATGTAGGTGCCATATATATGGTGATAAATAATATGCTCATAAATAAGGTATAGTCACGCTGCTCCTCCAAATACGGGTAAATTCCACTGTCCCCAACAAGATACACTGTGAATGATAGAAGGGGAGAAGCGCGGACTCAAGTGCAGTATTAAAAGTTTTATTGATTATATAACATGCGACAAATAAACACTCACAAGATGCTATAGCGGTCTGTACACATCAAAAGCCGACTGCTATATACCAAACCGGATTCTTTGCAATTGTGCCTCCGGATGTATGTGCCCAGTCCGTTCCAGTCCCTCTCGTAGGAATACAGCTCCACTGGGTTTACAGGCAATCCAGCTCTGCAGTCGCGGGATGGATGATGTCTCCTGTAGCCCTTGGTAATCGATTGGATCGCTGGATATTCCTTGGAGACTACGGATCCCACAAGGGACCAAAAAGCTAAGCAGATTACTTCAACGCGTTTCGTCCTGTATTGTCTGGACTTTATCAAGAATACTTAGCTCACTCCTCTTTGTCCCTTATATACCAATGGGGGGAAAAAAAATTCCCATACGCTTAATTAATAAAATATAATGAAATTGATGGTATATAAAGGGCACCGAGGAGAACAGAATTGATAAATTATAGGTACAGTCAAATTTGATGTTAAAATAATATAAACAGTATATATTGATTTAAAAATGTACTCTAAACGGGAATTGATTAATTAGAGGGAGAATTTGACCTATTCTCAGTTGATTATGTACAATTTCATAATTGCATATACACACATAAATAAAGTACAATATAGTATATACTTAATCCTAAAATCCATATATGCATGATATGATAAAAAAATAGATGAATAAAAACAATAAAAAAACAGTTAATAATAGACGGTGTCATAAAAAAGCCTGGATATCTAATTCTATATTTAACCCTTTTGGTTCTAAACAGTCAAGGGTTTTTATCCAAAAGGTTTCCCTTTGTCTTAACTTAAGCAATCTATTTGTGTCCCATCTATCTGGTGCAACCCATTCTATAATTTTAATACTAAGGTCAATCCCAATGACCTTAGTATTAAAATTATAGAATGGGTTGCACCAGATAGATGGGACACAAATAGATTGCTTAAGTTAAGACAAAGGGAAACCTTTTGGATAAAAACCCTTGACTGTTTAGAACCAAAAGGGTTAAATATAGAATTAGATATCCAGGGTTTTTTTATGACACCGTCTATTATTAACTGTTTTTTTATTGTTTTTATTCATCTATTTTTTTATCATATCATGCATATATGGATTTTAGGATTAAGTATATACTATATTGTGTTTTATTTATGTGTGTATATGCAATTATGAAATTGTACATAATCAACTGAGAATAAGTCAAATTCTCCCTCTAATTAATCAATTCCTGTTTAGAGTACATTTTTAAATCAATATATACTGTTTATATTATTTTAACATCAAATTTGACTGTACCTATAATTTATCAATTCTGTTCTCCTCGGTGCCCTTTATATACCATCAATTTCATTATATTTTATTAATTAAGCGTATGGGAATTCCCCCCCCCCCCATTGGTATATAAGGGACAAAGAGGAGTGAGCTAAGTATTCTTGATAAAGTCCCGATGATACGGGACGAAACGCGTTGAAGTAATCTGCTTAGCTTTTTGGTTCCTTGTGGGATCCGTAGTCTCCAAGGAATATCCAGCGATCCAATCGCTTACCAAGCGCTAAAGGAGACGACATCCATCCCGTGACTGCAGAGCGGGATTGCCTGTAAACCCAGTGGAAAACAAAAACAGGAGAAAATGACAGCGCTACACTGAATCAGGTGGGGCACCAGTAGAACTTCCCCTTTAAAAAAATAATCAAAAAGTAAAAACGGGGTGTATCTAATATCTGTTTCTCAGAAGACACACAACCACTCCCCTATAGTATAAACATATGGGACATAAATATAATCACCGACGTACACAACAGATATGTGAAAATACAACAGTCCCAAAATAAAACAGTCCCAAAACCGTAGCTGGTTTAAGTCACACAAAAAGCATATAGACTGATTGTAGCAGGATTGGTGTGTTAACTTAGCTGAACCAGATGGAGGCAAAGTTTGTTCAGTAAATGTGCATACACGGCAAATCCGACGTGGTAATATCCAGTTGGTCTGATGGAATATATGCTGAAGGATCCTTACAGGAGCAGCTGATGAATCACGGAACTCCAGCTATGTGTATCCCGTTGCAGCAAGCTGTATAAGAAATGACAAGAAGAAAACAGCGCATCCACGAATCACAGAAGCGTTTATTCAGGTAAATGACACACACAGAAAATTGCACACTTACAAGATGACAGTAATGTATGAGCGGTAATGCCCTCTGGCTAGTTGTCTTTCGCCTGTAGCAAATCTCAGCGGGAACACCTCAGACGCCGACCAGCAGCACCAAGAGACTCACTTCCTGTCACATACGGCAGGTGCCAAAGAGAAACTCAAAAGAGCAGCAGT